>NC_077228.1:532588948-532593948 GCF_027887165.1 Monodelphis domestica | reverse complement strand
AGGCGCTTTGGCGAGCCTGGAGGATCCCGAGAAGCCCAGGAAGACTCCCATGAACAGATGCAGAGCAGAACCAGGAAAGACTCGAGCTATGGGTGCAGCAACAGCCCCCAAGGAAGGATCCGGCACGGCAGACAGAGCCAGGACGGGGAGATGGGAAAGCGGGTCCGGCGCCCTTCGTCCTGGGGTAACCCCGGGCGGCGCCTCTTTGGGCTGGGATGACGTCGTCCCCCTCCACCCAGCCTTCTGCTTTACTCCTGGTTCTAAGAGGCAGCTTTCCAGGCCTGGCGGAGGAAGGAGCTCTTTGGGGAAAGAGACACCCATGAAAGGGGCAAAAGAAGAAAAAAAGGGAGGCTGCTGGCCGGCCGGCTGCGCCAGAGAGGATGGAGGCGGGCCCAGGAGGGACCCTCCGGGTAAGCCAGTGGGGGATGGCCTGCCTCTCGGCTCCAACGGTTCTCCTCTTCTCTTTCCTTCTTGTCAGCTGAGGATGGGAGAGGATCCCCCCCGGCGAGCAAGAAGGAGACCGGAGAGAGCCGCGCAAGCTGGAGGACAGTTCTGAAAGGTCCGAGCGAGCGATGCAGACGAGACAGAAATATATAGAAAGAGAGGCGCGTCCATTTGACGCAGCGGCATGGCGTGTTGGCTACGGGGGAGGGGAGGGGAAGAACACAAATCATGTATGTTACCATGGAAACAGATTCTAACTTAATTAAATTAAATTTTCAATTAAAAATGGTTGTTTTATTAGGCAATTGCCAAGGTCAGAATTAAATTAAAGACTGTAAATAGAGGAAACATCCGCAGGGATGTCTCTGCTGACGTTGGAAGGGTTTCTTTCCCCGGGGGAGAGCGTGGGAAGGGCCCCAATTTCCATCCATACTGACGTTAAGACAGCCAGGCAGCACCGTGGACAGAGTGCCAGGACTGGAATCAGGAAGAGCCGAGTTCAAATCCAGCCTCAGACACTTACAAGATAGGTGACCCTGGGCGAGTCACGTCCACCCTGTTTGCCTCCGTTTCCTCCTCTGTAAAGGGAGCCGAACAGGAAATGACAATCCACTGTGTATCTTGGCTGAAGAGTCAGACAAGGAGAAGAAAGCTTTCGCCACAGACACTGGCCAAACCAAGGAGCACCAAATCCACAGTATGACCCGGCAGGGCCACCCTCCTACCTCTGTCCTAGGCTCACAGGGGCCAGTCCAAGGAGAAGTGGAAGGAGAGGGCAGCGAGAGAGCTTTCCACATCAGAGCAGCTGCCATCTTGTCCCACCCAAGCCTAACCAGGAATCCTCTCTCCAATACCCTTGGCAACTTTTGCCCAGTCTCTGCTTGGAGACCAAAAAGAGACGGGAAGCTCATCACCCCCGAGGCTTTTCTTCCATAGCTCCCCTTGGGAGGGAATTCTTCCCGCTCTCCCTCCTAAATTAGCCGGGGGAGTGGGGGGAGGAACGATGGTCTTAGAACCCAAAGTCCAGAGTTCACATTTGGCCTCAAATGTTGATCGGCTGTGTGACCTTGGCCAAGTCACTGTACCGGGTCTGCCTCTAGTTCCTCATCTGTCAAATGGGGGAGATAATAGTGCCTGCCCCTAGGATTGTCAGGAGGGCCAGATAAGGGGAACCTCCAAGGATGATGAGCTCACTACCTCCCGAGGCAGATCCCGTCTCCTCTTTTTTTTTTTTAAACCCTTCCCTTCCCTCTTAGAATTCATAGCGTGTGTTGGTTCCAAGCTGTAGTGGGAAGAGACTCAGGATTTGAAAGGAGAGATTTGGATTTGAATTTTGGTTCTGTTCCATCCTGTGTGTGTGACCTTGAACAAGTCACCTGCTCTCTCCAGGTCTTAGTTTCCTCATCTGTGAAAAGGGAGGTGGTACAAGATGAGCCTTTAAAGAGCCGATCGAATGTCTCGTCCAGGACTTCTGGACTCCCCAAGGAGCCCGATGGCCCTCCGGGGTGACCCCTGCTTCTCGGCCTCTTCTCTGGCTCACGCGTTGTCTATCATCTCCTACCCTGCCGCCTCTCCGACATGGAGAGCATCTCGTTAGCCACTGGCCACAGTAGCCAGGAGCCTACTGTTGGTGAATGAATGAATGAAAGGCTTCCTGGATAAATGAATGGGGATGGGGTGGGGCTGCATCTCAGGGGCTCAGTGGATCTCAGAGAACCAGGGCTGGAGTGGGGAGGTCCTGGGTTCAAATTTGACCCCAGCTATTGCCAAGCTGCCAGGCCCCGGGTAAGTCATTTAACCCTGTTCGCTTTTGAGGTGCTATTAGGACAAGAAGGAAGGGGTTGAAAATAAACAAATAAACAAAGGGGGGGACAAGTCTCTGTGAGCCACATTGAGTGAATGATTGAGCAACAAGCTTCAAGCAGGAAGTTTAGGGGCCACCGGGAGCCACAGAACATAAGGGCCACTGGCCTTACCTTCAGTGGACACCCTGAGCTCCCATTTCCACCTACATGTCTCATGAGCCCCTCAACCTTCAGGTGGTTGTTCAGCCATTTGGGTTGTGTCCCCCTTTTGGGGACTGCCTTTGGGGTGTCCTTGGCCGAGATATTGGGGTGCTCTGCCATGTCCTTCTCCAGCTCATTTTTACAGATGAGGAAACTGAGGCAAAGCCGGTGAAGGGACTGGCCCAGGGTCCCACTGCTGAGAAGTGCTTGAGGTGAAGTCTGATTGCGCCATCTCCATGGTAACCTGTTCCCGGCCTCTTTCTGTCTCCCAGCCTCTGCCTTGGCCCTTGGACCCCTTTCCAACCAGTTTTCAGCCTTGGGGGGCCAAACCCCACCTTCATTCCCAGGGTCTCCCCGTGCCTTTGCCCATCACACCATTCGCCCCAGGCTCGGGAAGGTTTCCTTCACCGCTTCCCCTGTTCTCGGCGCCCCACCATTTCCCCTGAGCTCTTCCGCTCAGGCTCTCATTTTCCAAGTGGTTGCGCTGCCTCCGCCACCCCCTGCTCACACACCTCCAGTGGCTCCCTCTGCCTCCCTCCGGGACGAGATGCAATTCGTGTGCGGGCGGCCATTTCTCCCTCCCCCCTCCTGCCCTCTGGGTCCCACTCAAGCCCACAGACATGGATGACCCTGCAAAGGGCAAGGCTTTATGCTGGGCGCAGAGACAAAGGCGACGAGGGGAGGGAAGGGACGAGGACGTGCCAACTGGAAAAGGAGGAGGAGGGCCAGCAAGGTGGCACAAAGGGCAGCCTCGGAGGCGGGAGGTCCTAGGTTCAAACGGCCTCCAACACTGCCTCTCTGTGTGACCCTGTCCAAGTCCCTTATCCCCCACTGCCTAGCCCTTACCTCTCTTCTGCCTTGTGGCCAGTGCGGACTCTGAGGTGGAGGGTGAGGGCTAACCCCAGGGGAGGCCAGAGAAGGGTGCTCGTAGCTGTGGGATTCTAAGGTGAGGAGAAGGACCCTGCAGCCCGGGGCACAGCCTGGGCAAAGGCCAGACGGATTCTGGGGGCACTTCAGCTCCCCCTCTCCCTCCCAGGCTCTCTCTCTGGCAGACGCCCCTCCCTGGACCTCCTTTGCCAACATCCTTACGTTGGCTGCTTCTTCTCAGAAGCCTTCCCTGATTCCCCTCGGGGATCCTGGCTCTCCTTCCCCCTACCGGTTCCCTCTGTAGAGAACAGAAGCCTTTCAAAGGCAAAGAGGATTTCATTTTTGGTTTTGTATTTGATCATGTAAAGCAAAGGGGGAGGGTCATCTGGTGCAAACCGCTCACTTTACAGATGAGGAAACTGAGGCACAGAGAAGCAAGGGACTTGCCCTGGGTCACTCCTCCTTAGTGAGCAGCAGAGCCAGTCAGGAACAGCTCTTTCTTGAAGTCCAACACCATATCCACTCGCTACGTGCTATGGGCAATGGCAGATCCCCCGGGGGGAACCCCTGACTTCCTTGTCTGTAAAGTGAGCCACAGCAGAAGGGCAGTAAGGGCTGGGCGGCGGGGTTAGGTGACTTGTCCAGGGTCACCCAGCTGGGAAGGGTCTGAAGTCACACTTGCACCCAGGCCTTTTTTAAAAGCACCAAATGAAAGCCACCAAAATTCTGAGGTTGGGGCTGGGCCGGGAGGTGGTTAGTTGAGGTTCTTGACCTCCTACCATCCGCCCTATCGACGATCAGAGCCGGGCCTCACTAGACGAGCTCCGGGTTTCCTCTTTGCCTGTCCAGCATCTTGGGGAGCCGTGACGCCATCAGCGAGACCTGCCGACGTCAGGGAGCTCATCCCCTCCCGGCGCTGCAGGGTCTGCTAGAGGAACTTTGGCTCTCGAGAGAATTCTGGGGAAAGTTCCCACCAAGCAAAGTGGGGGGGGGCACGTTGGACCCAGGACAGCCCGGGGAGCTGAGGAGTAAGAACGATCATAATATCCTTTTACTGTTTGGGGTCACCAATGTAGAACTGAGAGCGACCTCGGGCGCCATCAGATGCGCGACTCTTACTTTGCCAATGAGGAAATAGACTTTCCTAACATCACCCAGGGAATAAGTCCCGGAGTCAGGACTTGAATCCAGGTCCCGGGATCATAGGCTCGGAGCTCATCTAGTCCAACCCCCTCACTGCACTGATGAAGAACCTGAGGCCCAGAGGAGGGAAGGTCCTCTGGTTCTGTTTGCACCACTCCCACGGCCCAGGGTGTCTGGCTTGGTGCAAAGCCCCGCGTCCAGCTAAGGGATGGGCACATGCGGAAGAGGGGGGCCAGCCTGGGGGAGGCCCCATACTTACAAGACGCAGAGGGCATACGCTCGGGGGATGGACTCGCTGGCCCTCACGAGGAAGCTCCCGTCTTTCCCGGTCTTGGAGAGCAGCTCCTCCGCTTTGGAGCGGGTGATATTCCCATGATTCCAGCAGTGGACCATTGTGGATGCTTCCGGAGAGCGGCTGGGGCCCGACCCCTGCCCGCTCACCCCCACGGCCAAAGCAGCGCTCGATGGGCAGGAGAAGCCCCTGAAACGTTCCGTCCACCGTCCCCGGGGCAGCTGCGGTGCTCACTCGCTGCCTTGACT
>NC_077228.1:532511180-532580777 GCF_027887165.1 Monodelphis domestica | reverse complement strand
CCAGTAGCCTGATGCTTTTAATCTGTGTGCCCTGGCTCAAGACAAATGAGATTCTCCAGGAATCTGTTGCCATCCAAGGTCAGCTTCCTGCCCAGATATTAAACTGTATGATTTTTCTGCCTTAGAATCAATACCAAGTCAGAAGAGCGGTAAGAGCAACTGAAGTTAAGTGACTTGCCCAGGGTCACACAGCTAGGAAGTATTTGGGGCCATATTTGAACTCAGTTCCTCCTAATTCCAGACCTGGCTCTATCCATTGAGCCACCTGGCTGCTGTGATCCTAAGTACCTTGCTCAAGATCCTGCAGCTGGTAAACGGCAGAGCCAGCAGTTGTTTGAACCCAGGTCCTCAGACCCCAAAGAGAAGGAGGCTCCTTGCACTAGCCTCATGCAACCTGTGGCCTGGGACATGCCCCCAAGACACAGAACCTCATGGGATGCCCATGGGCAGCAGCATCAGAAAGCTGGCCTTACCTCCTCCCTTGATGAAGCATCCTGGGACAGACATTGAATGGAGCCCTTCTCTGGGCTGCTCCTTCTGCCTTGGTCTTTGGCAGTTTCCTTGGAGACTGGGAAGGGGATGAGCTAGTGTCCCCTTTGTCCAGGAGTGGAATCCTAGGATTTAAAGCCCAGAGGAATATTAGAGGCTGTCTAGGCCCAGTTGAGAGAAATCAACAAGAATTTCTGAGAACTATATAACAGGAGGGGCAGCTTGGTGATTCAGTGGATAGAGAGCCAATCCTACAGATAGGAGGTTCTGGGTTCAAATATGACCTCAGACACTTCCCAGCTGTGTGACCCTGGGCAAGTCACTTAACCCCCATTGTTCAGCCCTTACCACTCTTCTGCCTTGGAACCAATACTCAGTATTATGTTGGATGGGATGTGTCAAAATTGGGATGCTGATGCATTGTTGGTAGCGTTGTGAATTGATCCAACCATTCTGGAAGGCCATTTGGAACTATGCCCAAAGAGTGCTAAAAGACTGTCTGCCCTTTGATCCATCCATAGCACTGCTGGGCTTGTACCCCAAAGAGATCATAAGGAAAAAGACTTGTACAAGAATATTCATAGCTGCGCTCTTTGTGGTGGCAAAAAATTTGAAAATGAGGAGATGCCCTTCAGTTGGGGAATGGCTGAACAAATTGTGGTATATGTTGGTGATGGAATACTATTGTGCTAAAAGGAATGATGAACTGGAGGGATTCCATGTGAACTGGAACGACCTCCAGGAAGTGATGCAGAGTGAGAGGAGCAGAACCAGGAGAACATTGTACAGAGATGGATACACTGTGGCACTATCCAATGTGTAGCAGTCCACCCATAGCTATGGGCAAGGGAAACAGTGTGTACAGAGTGGCTTAACTGAGCATGCTCAGTCTTGCGCATGGCTGGGAAAGCCTCTGACCCTTGACCCCAGCTTCTCCCAGGTTAGGTGGGAAAACAGGTTTCGTTGTGTTCACCTGGCTAAGAGAAACCATACCTATACCTTGTCATTAACCAATGATAATCATCCCTATGTATTGTGTATATTTGCATATCAAAGAGATTAAATACCGGGCCACAGCAAGCTCCGCCTTTTTATCTCTCTCTCTTGGATCTCAGCTCTCACTGATGCCTGTCCTTGCTGGAGCTTGCCTCTGGCCAAGCTCCATCTTTGATTCCTTTCCTGATCTACCTCTCCCACCTGGGACCTGGCCTTCGGCCAGGCACTTTCTTCTCTCTATCATGTCTCCGACCTGTGTGGTATTAAATTTGGATCTTTGGACGGGTATAAGCCTTCTGAGTAGTCCACTGATTGGAGTTTTTGCTGTGGCTCCTTGATAATTAATAAGGCCTGGATTTCTGACTCATTCCTGCCACCTCATATCTCTAACTTGGCTCCGCCATCCCCCTCGTGGCATCCAGAACTTCTATCCTTCCTCTATCTTCCTATCTTGAGGCTTCTTGCGGGTTCGAGGAAGCTGCACAATGTAATGGAATTTACTGCTAATAGCACAGATACAGTCCTCCAGGACATTCTGGAGGGACTTATGGCAAAGAACGCTCCCCACATTGAGAGAAAGAAACACAAAACAAAAACGTATGGCTTATCCCTTATCACCTGTTTATGTGAGTGTATGATTTGGGGGTTTGGCTCTAACATAAAGACAAATAATGTGGAAATAGCTATCAAGTGGCAATATTCGTACTACCCAGTGGAATGGCTTGTTGGCTCTGGGAGGGGGGAAGGAAGAGGGGAGGGAAAGGAAATGAATCATGGAAAAATGGGAAAATATAAAAAAAAAACAAATTAAATTAAAATGCACAGTATTGATTCTAAGATAGAAGGGAAAGGCTTATCTAAAAGGAAAAAAAGCACTACGTCAGGGGGAAGCTAGGTGGCTGACTGAGTGGGTCTGTCTTAGAACTGATAATAAGACAGAAGGTAAAGATATAAAAGGAAAAAAATGGTACAGACACAAGCTGAAGGGCTGGGGGCCCAAAGAAAGACAGAAACAGGTTCCCTGACTTGGCCAAAGCCATCCAAGTACCATCTACCAGTGGATAGAGCATTAGGTCTAAAGTCAAGAAGACCTGAGTTCAAATCATAACTCGGACATTTACTAGTTGGGTGACCCTGGCAAGTCACTTTACCTTTGTCTGCCTCAGTTTCCTCATCTAAAATTGGGGTAACAGCAGCTCCCTCCCAGGTGGTTGAGGATCGAATGAGCTCATCTCTGCAGAGTGCTCCTCTGCTCTGAACTCACATCTCTTTTGGTCCCTCCACACTCATCCCTCCCATTAGCTGGAGGAACAAGAAGACTCAGGAGGGCCCCAGGAGCAGCTGTCGTCATGGATGCCCAGCGGTTGCCATAGGAAGGAGAGATTCCATTCGATTATCCTGATGGGCCCCAGAACACAGAATCCAAAGCAATGAGGGGAAGTTCTAAGGAGGCCAAGGCATCTTCAGATGAGAATTCCCGCTCTGGAAAAGTGGGTGGGCTGCCTAGGGAGAAGGGCTTGCCCTGCCTGGAGGGCTTCCAGGACTTGGCTGGAACACTGGAGATCTCTGCTTGTGTTCAGGCTGTGTGTGGCTGGAGGGGTTCAGGGCTCTCAGCCTTCTAATTCTGTGGTTCATGACTCAGTTTGCCCAGGCCGTCGTTTTCCCAGGAGAAACACGTCTATAACATTTATGGTCCCTGGCAATCTGCACAGAGGCCAGGGCCAGCTCTTTGCCCAAATCTGCTCTCCTCCTTTCTCTTCAGAGCCTGTGGCCCAAGATGCCCCTTCTCGGTGCCCACATTCATATCGACAGCCAGTCTGTTTCTCAAACCAAGGTGTGACCCTGCAGAATCTGAGAAGGGTCTCAGGTGGAGCCTGTCTCTATCCAACCAGGTGGCTCTGCCCATAACCGTGCCACCCTCTTGAGCCAGACGGCGGACGGGGCTCCCATCAGGATCTCCTGCCCTTTGCGCTCTCCCTCTAGAATCCACTCTGTATCCCGGCCCTGTTGGCCCAGATCCTCCTCTCTGGCCTGGCCTCAATTCCCTTCCTCCGAGCCTTTACCCTCTGGTTTACCGGCTCAGCCAGGTCTTCCTTCTGCCCTTGAATCCCTGACCTCTTCGTCCTCTTTCCACTCCACACCTTGGCAACCCCCAGCCCGGACCGCCCCCCCCCCCAGCTGCCTTGTCTGCTTCAGTTTTCATGCCACGGAATCCAGCTGGCAGAAGTCACCCAACCGTGCTGACAGGATCCACTCTGCCCCTCTGTTATAACACATCGACGGGGCCCTCGAAGCAGCAGCAGCACCATCCTGCTGGCTTTCCTGCTTCACTTTCACACACAGTATCGCTTCTCTTTTCCAAACCCGTCCAAGCGTGCCCTCTCCCCTCCCCCTCAAGTCAGCTCAGGGGGAGGGGAGATGCAGGGCACCCACTCCCCATCCCCTGGAGCTCTCCAAAGCACAGCACCCTTCCCAGGCTCCAACAGCATGGATACTTGGGCAGTTGGGTGGCTCAGTGGGTAGAGTCAGGCCCACAGATGGGAAGGACCAGGCAAAAGGGCTTGTATTTTGTCCTAAAGGCCATCAGGTCATAGTGCTAGAGACAAAAGGGAGCCCAGCCTCAGAGGGAGGGGACGGTGGGGTCTTCTGAAGGTTCTTTAAAGCTGGGGAGACCTGCACATTTGTAGGTGGCAAGAAAGGAGCCACTGGACAAGGAGAGGCAGGATGAGACGTGGGAGGATCATGAAAGCTCCCAGAGAAAACGAAAGGAGCTGAGGGTGCGGGTGCATGGCTGGCAGTGCTTAGCAGAGGCACCAAATCTCAAAGATTAGACCAAAAAAGAGAGCAGTGTAAGATTTAAATTAATTAATTAATTAAATTTATTTATTCATTATATATAATATATGATATAATATATTAACAAAATATATTAATTTAATAAAAATTAAATTAATTAAAAGAAATTAAATTAATATCAATCACTCCAAGCATTCTATTTTATCAAATTGCCCTTTCTAGGGCAGCTCATCCAACTTTGGCGTCCATCTTCCACCCAACTCTCGCCTGTGGCTCCAAGAAGTTGTGTGTAGCACATTCGGTGGCTGCCCTCTTATAAGCTGTCTTGCAGGCTCACCAAACCCAGGTGATGGTCACCAACAAGCCGTATCCTTCAGTGAGTTAGGACAGCGTCTACCCCAGGCAGGGCAACACCCTTGGTGGGAGGGATGGAGACAAAAATACCCTGTGGTGCTCTTAGAGCATTCATTAAGGAGCTGGTGTGCCAAGATCTGCGCTAAAAAGAAAGACAAAAGACAGTCCCTGCCCACAAGGAACTCCCCGTCTCCTGCCTAAGACATGTTTGTTGTGGGCAAGAACCACAGGTTAAGGGAAGAATGAGGGCTATATTTGGACGTGGAAAGGATAGAAAAGCAAGTGTAATCAGTAAAGCTTTTATAGACTGAGAGATGAACAAATGGATGAATACGCTGGAACAAGCGATTGAGTGAATGAATGAATATATGAACAAAGGAATAGCTAAATGAATATGAATTGGATTGAGCTAGTCCCCAAATGTAGAAATTACACAGAGCTGGAGCTTGACTCAATATTAGGAAGTCTTTTCAAACAATGTGGGCTGTTCCACATGGAGCAGGTTGCTTTTAGAGAGGGCGATCACTGCAACTGTTTACATATAAACTATACTCAGTTAGAGACGGTACTCTAGTATAGAGTTTGACCAGAGCAGATGTTTCTTCAGCACTTTACAGCCAAGATCTAACTCCAGTCTCATAACTGTGAAGGTGATTATTCTCTCCAGGCCACAGAAAAGGACATTCAGCAAAGGGGAGTAACTCAAACGCATGTTTCCTGGACTCAGAGGCCAGCTTTCACTGCATGATGTTCTGCTGTCTTTCATTGTTATTATTATCACTTCTTAAAATGAAACCTGATAGAGCAGGAAGTTAGCATCAGGCAGGAAAACATAAACAGAGTATTAGATCTGTGAATCTCAAAAGCCAGAGGATTTTGTGATATGTGAACCTCTTCCTCTCCTTCTTCTCATGGGCTTCCCCTCCCTGGGCCCCATCCCTGCCCCGGGTACCTCTTCTTATCTTCTTCTGATATCTCAGAACATCTAGTTCTTGCCTGTCTTCTCATTGGGATGAGCCAGCTGTGACCTCCTGCTAGGGCAAGTTTCTCCATTCTCTACACGAAGCTATCTCTGGCCTTTCCTCGTGACCTTCCTAAGCTTCTGGTCATAGATCTAGTTGGGTGAAGAAGCATGGACATCTGGGGAGTGTAAGTGTTAAAAATTACAGGTTGGACTAAATGTAGAGAAATGTGGTCGCTGAAAATATATTACTTGAGTCAGAATGACTTTTTATGGTAGTTTATTTACAAAAGGAGAAAAAAATGAAAGTAAGGAAATGAGAGAAAGAGAGAGAGAGAAGAGAGGGAGAGAGACAGAGAAGAGAGGGAGAAAGACAGAGAAGAGAGGGAGAGAGAGAGAGAGATGGAGAGAGACAGAAGAGAGGGAGAGAGACAGAGAGAGAGATGGAGAGAGACAGAGAAGAGAGGGAGAGAGACAGAGAGAAAGAAGAGAGGGAGGGAGACAGAGAGACAGAGAGAGACACAGAGACACAGAGACACAGAGACATAGAGAAGCACAGAGAGACACAGAGAGACACAGAGAGAGAGAGTAGATAATTACTCCTGCCCTGTCCAAACCAGGCAGGGCTTCAGAGGCCCCAGCAAAGGGGGGCCCAGAGGTAAATTAAACAAGGGTTAAGGCCACAAGGCCTCCTCCAAGAAGAGGGGTCTCTCCAGTGGCTAGTACCTCCAGAAAAGCCAGGAAAAGGAATAAATCTTTTCACTCACTCACATGGTAGTCCTAGAGGAAGAGATTCAAGAACAGTCTCACCAAATTTCAGTCTCAGGTCCACGAAGCAGATCCTTCACCAGCCTCCAACTTGAACTCCAAACTCTGAAGAACTTGCTCCACAGGAGTTTGCTGCTGCTTTTATTTTATTTTTTATTTTTTTTGGATATGATCATGATTTTAATAATAATATAAAATCTCTATGCAGTAAATGCTTTAACTAAATTAAAATTGCATACATTTAAAATTTGAAAAGAGTTTTCCATACATTCATAATGACTTTATATGGTAGGGCTACTATTCCTATTTTATTTTTTATTTTATTTTATTTTATTAGATGATTTAGAATAATTTTCCATGGTTATAAGACTCATGTACCTTCCCTCTCCTCCCCCCACACCCTACCATATATGATGCACAATTCCACTGGGTTTAATATGTGTCATCGATCAAGATGCATTTCCTTATTATTAGTATTTGCACTGGGGTGATCTTTTGGAGTCCACTTTCCCAGTCATAGCCCCACCAACCCGTGTGATCAAGTGGTTGTTTTTCTTCTGTGTTTCTACTTCCACAGTTCTTCCTCTGAATGTGGACAGCTTCTTTCTCACATGTCCTTCCAAATAGTTCTGGATCACTGCTTTGCTACTAGTAGAGAAATCCATTACATTTGAATTTACCACAGTGTATTAGTCTCTGTGTACAATGTTCTCCTGGTTCTGCTCCTCTCACTCTGCATCACTTCCTGGAGGTCGTCCTAGTTCACATGGAATCCCTCCAGTTCACCATTCCTATCAGCACAATAGGATTCCATCACCAACAGATACCACAATCTCTTCAGCCATTCCCCAATAGAGGGGAATCCCCTCATTTTCCAGTTTTTTGCCAACACAAAGAGTACAGCTATGAATATTCTTATACAAGTATTTTTCCTTATTATCTCTTTGGGGTATAAACCTAGCAGTGCTATGACTGGATCAAAGGGCAGACAGTCTTTTATCACCCTTTGGGCATAGTTCCAAATTGTGCTCCAGAATGGTTGGATCAGTTCACAACTCCACCAGCAATGAATTAATGTCCCTACTTTGCCACATCCCCTCCAGCATTCATTACTTTCCATAGCTGTCATGTTAGCCAATCTGCTAGGTGTGAGGTGATACCTCAGAGTTGTTTTGATTTGCATCTCTCTGATTATCAGAGATTTAGAACACTTTCTCATGTGCTTATTAATAGTACTGATTTCTTTGGCTGAAAACTGCCTATTCATGTCCCTTGCCCATTTGTCAATTGGGGAATGGCTTGATTTTTTTTGTACAATTGATCTAGCTCTTTATAAATTTGAGTGATTAGACTTTTGTCAGAGGTTTTTGTTATGAAGATTGTTTCCCAATTTGCTTCTAATTTTGTCTGCATTGGTTTTTCTTGTACAAAAACTTTTTGATTTAATTTAATCAAAATTACCTATTTTGTATTTTGTAATTTTTTTCTAACTCTTGCTTGGTCTTAAAATCTTTCTTTTCCCAAAGATCTGACAAGTATAGTATTCTGTGTTCACCTAATTTACTTGTTTCCTTCTTTATATTCAGGTCAGTCACCCATTCTGAGTTTATCTTGGTGTAGGGTGTGAGATGTTGATCCAAACCTAATCTCTTCCAAACGGTTTTCTAATTTTCCCAGCAGTTTTTGTCAAATAGTGGATTTTGGTCCCAAGAGTTGGGGTCTTTGGGTTTATCATAGATTGTCTTACTGAGGTCACTTATCCCAAGTTTATTCCACTTATCCTCCCTTCTGTCTCTTAGCCAGTACCATATTGTTTTGATGATCACTGCTTTATAGTATAGTTTAAGATCTGGTACTGCAAGACCACCTTCCTTCGAACTTTTTTTCATTATTTCCCTGGATATCCTTGATCTTTTGTTCTTCCAAATGAACTTTGTTATTGTTTTTTCTAATTCTAGAGAAAAGTTTTTTGGTAGTTTGATGGGTATGGCCCCAAATAAGTAAATTAGTTTGGGTAGGATGGTCATTTTTATTATATTAGCTCATCCTACCCATGAGCAATTAATGTTTTTCCAATTATTTAGATCTAGTTTTAATTGTGTGGAGAGTGTTTTGTAGTTCTGTTCATAGAGTTCCTGCGTTCATCTCGGCAGACAGATTCCTAACTATTTTATACTGTCTGTGGTGATTTTAAAGGAAATTTCTTTTTCTAACTCTTGCTGCTGGGATGAGTTGGAAATATATAGAAATGCTGATGTGGCTTTATTTTGTATCTTGCAACTTTGCTGAAGTTGTTTATTATTTCACTAGCTTTTTGGTTGATTCTCTAGGATTCTTACGTAGACCATCATATCATCTGCAAAGAGTGACATCTTGGTCTCCTCATTGCCTATTTTAATATCTTCAATTTCTTTGTCTTCTCTAATTGCTACTGCTAGTGTTTCTAGTACAATGTCAAATAGTAGAGGTGATAATGGGCATCCTTGTTTCACTCCTGATCTTATTGGGAATGCATCTAGTTTATCCCCATTGCAGATGATGTTTGCTGATGATTTTAGATATATACTGTTTATTATTTTTAGGAACGACCCTTGTATTCCTACACTTTCTAGCGTTTTCAATAGGAATTAGATTTGTATTTTGTCAAAGGCTTTTTCTGCATCTATTGAGATAATTATGTGATTTTTGTTGATTTGCTTGTTAATATAGTCAATTATGTGGATGGTTTTCCTAATATTGAACCATCCTTGCATTCCTGGTTTAAATACTAACTGATCATAATGAATAACCCTCGTGATCACTTGCTGGAGTCTTTTGGCTAGTGTTCTATTTCAGATTTTTGCATCTATGTTCATTAAGGACATTGGTCTGTAGTTTTCTTTCTCTATTTTTTATCTTCCTGGCTTTGGAATAAGTGCCAGATTTGTGTCATAAAAGGAATTTGGTAGAACTCCATCTTTGCGTATTATGTCAAATAGTTTGTATAGTATTGGGATTAATTGTTCTTTGAATGTTTGATAGAATTCACTTGTGAATCCATCAGGCCCTGGGGACTTTTTTCTTAGGGAGTTCTTGGATGGCTTGTTCAATTTCTTTTTCTGATATGGGGTTATTTCGCCTTCTGCTAATCTAGGCAATTTATATTTTTGTAAATGTTCATTCATATCACCTAGATTGCCATATTTGTCATATAATTGGGCAAAATTATTTTTAATGATTGCCTTAATTTTCTCTTCATTCGAGGTGAGGTCTCCCTTTTTCATCTGGGATACTGTCAATTTGGTTTTCTTCTTGCCTAATTTTTATTAGACTGACCAGTACTTTTTCTATTTTATTTGTTTTTTTCAAAGTACCAGCTTCTAGTCTTGTTTATTAATTCAATAGTTCTTTTACTTTCAATTTTATTAACTTCTCCTTTAATTTTTAGGATCTCTAATTTAGTTTTCATCTGGGGATTTTTAATTTGTTCACTTTCTAATTTTTTAATTTGCATGCCCAGTTCCTTGCCCTCTGCCCTCTCTAATTTATTAATATATGAACTCAAGGATATAAATTTCCCCCTGAGTACTGCTTTGGCTGTATCCCATAGGTTTTGAAAGGATGTCTCATCATTGTCATTTTCTTCAATGAAGTTATTAATTGTTTCTCTGATTTGTTCTTTAACTAACCAATTTTGGAGAATTGTATTTGCTGCTGCTTTTAAAGACACTTCTTTGTGTCAGTTCCTGTATATTCATTCCACTTTATGTGGACCAATTTGTAGCTTTAGCTTTGCTTAGGAATGTCCAGGGGGCAGTCAGTGGGTTTTGATTTGTCACCTAGCACACGTGGGTCACAGACCTCCCCATACTTAAGGATAAGTGTGTGTGTGTGTGTGTGTTTACACTTCTGGTGATTAAATCTAAAAGTGGGTGAGGGGAGAATTAATGGGTGAGGGACACAGCAGAAAGAAAGGAAGACAGGGACAAACAATGAGGAGGAACAGAGTAGATGAAAATGCACAGTTATTAACTATGAAATTGAATGTAAATGGGATGAATTCACCCATGGGAAGAAAATGGATAATTGGAAAGATAAAAAAAAAAAACTAGGACCTGACGATGTGGTGTTTGCAGGAAACACACTGAAAATGAGAGACACACATAGAATGCAGGTGAAGGCCTGGAGCAGAATATACTATGTTTCAATTGATTCCGAGAAGACAGAGTTAGCAGTCATGATCTTGGATAGAGTTAGTGCTAAAGTGGATAAATTGGAAGAGATTAACAAGGTAACTATATTACATTGGGGATGGGATACTACGGATAATGACATATTATCAATATTGGATCTGTATACACCAAGTGCCGTAACATCCAGATTTTTAAAGGAAAAACTAAATGAGATACAGATGGAAAAAATAAAAAAATAATCATAGCGGAGAACTTTCATTTTCCCCTCTCAGGACTAGATAAATCTAACAAAAAATAAGAAAGAAATTAAGGAGATGAATACAATCTGAGATGTTAAATATGACAGATATTTGATGAGTCCCCCACCCCCATACCTACATGAGGTTAGTAGCAGACATAAGCCTAAGCATACACATAATCCAAACCTAGTTTCTGGTGGGACAATAAAGGTTTAGAGACCATAAATATTCTGCAAAAGTCTTACTTTAATACTCATCATACTATGGAGATAAGTATGCATTCATGAGAGATTGTGGTTCCAGAAAAAATGTTCCATCGTGTATGACTAAGCTGGAGAGACTAAGTTTTGGAAAAAGTATGGTCCTGACAATAGATTGTGTCTGATGCCTAAGGACCAATCTAGCTAAATATAGTTTTGGTAATTTAGGGTTAACTGAGAACCAGATGAGCCAAGATGATCAAATTAAATGCTTATGGGAACATGGAAAAACAGGCCTAATATTACATTGCTAGAGAAGCTGTGAATTGGTTTTTTTTAGAAAACAAGATGGAAATATACATTAAGAACCATAAAGCTGCTCATGCTCATTGACCACGAGATCCCATTATTAGGACAAGCTCTTCAGGGCATTATTGAGGGGGTAAAAAGCCATGTATATTTTTATTTGTTTGTTATGATAAAATGACTAGAAATGACACAAATGCAATGATTGGGAGACATGGTTGAATAGACTGGGATATCTGAATATAATCGATTGTATTATGTTATTAGAAATGATAAATATTGGAAGTATAAAGAATACAAGGGAAATTTATGAAGAGAAGAGCAGAGCACAGAATAATACATATTATGATTACAACAAATTCAAAGGGAACTCAAAAAGAGGACTGTTATAATTAAAATGTTTTGGGAGCAAGGGAAATATATATCAATTATGACCGCTGAAATATGTTTTCTACTGTGTCTTGGTTTTATATAAATATAAGATGGTCACCAGGGAATATATTCCCAATTTATGAATATGCCGAAGCCAACTGGGTTTTATAGAGAAATTTAATTTATAATACACTGATTAATCAATAGAAAAAAGAGAGAAAGTAAGAAAGGAATAAGAATGAATAAATCAGTCAGTTGGTTTTATCACTCACCCAAGATCTCTCTAGGTAAGGCTTCTCATGCCAACTTCAGGCTCCACCTTCAAGAGAGCCTCCTTTCAAGAAATGTCTCCAGAGAATTCTCCTCCCTCAGAGCCAGCCTTCTCTCCTGATCCTCCCACAGAGCAACCTCCTCAGTCTTCCTTCAGAGCCACCTCGCTCAGAGCAAAACCTCCTTTTCTCCCCCAGTCCTCAGACCCCGCTATCTTTAAGGAAACCATCTAAGTTCCCTCCCCTCAGTTCTCACATCTACCAATCACTGTCCATGTCTTCCCTGTGCCAATGGTGGCTCTAGCTTAACCCAGGACCACCCAGAGGTCTGCCCCTTTGCACATGTCTGTTGAAGGTCATATTCTCAAATAATTAAATCTTGATCCTTGCTGCAGCCCTTCCTAAATCCTATTACTCTGAGTAGGGTGGAGATTGTAGTTTCAAGACCTGGTTCTGTCATTCCAAGTATCTCTATTGTATCAATTCTAAAATCAATCATGACTCAAAGAACTTCCTGTTCTATGCTTAAGCATAGGTCAAAGCCCTTTCCATTGTTCAGCAAAAGGTTTCTGTCCTAAAGTAGTCTTAGGTAGGGAGGAGGATCCTCCCATGCCAATGGGGTTCACATTCCAATGGAGTTCCCACTATCAATAGGAAATTTTTCAAGTATGAAATTTCCCAATGGTGAAATTTCCAACATTCATAAGTCTAAGAAATTTTAAGGTTTACAGATATTAGCACACAGATAGAATTCACCTGTTTTTAAACAAATTGTAAGCAGTGTGGAGTTTGTAGTTTAGCACATACTTTTGCAGGAATTGAATATAAATGAATGATAATATTTATTTTGTTCATAATAAATGGTATCATTATAAATGAAGTAAGAATTGAATATACATTTCCTTTCTAAAAGTAAAGTGTTGAAAATCCTCTCCATGTCACCTCCTCGGCCCTTGACAGGCCTGGGAACTTGAGGCCGGAGGCTTATCTCTGCTCCCTGGCCTGCATCTTGTCCCCATGACTCAGAGGCTTGCAGTCCCTGGCCCAGGGTTTCAGAGCTACTTTAGAGTCAGCGATAATAGTCAAATGCCAGGCTCCTGACTCATCCAACTAGCACAGTCAGAATTCTGGCGATGACATGGAAGCCATATCTCGGAGACCCCAAACCATTAGCTTTGGACCTCAGGGAAGAAGGCCGGGCAACAAGAATGGCAACCTGCTGGCATTTGCTGAACCCAATTGCCTTCCCCAAGAAGTAGATGTCCATCCAAAGGTTCTTTGGCTGCGCTAAAGAGAGCCTCAAGAGGCCAAGTGCTTCAGGCGTGTTTCCAAGTCACTAGAGGAGTCCTGAACTCTAACTTAGCTGTAATCTGGCCAGCAGATCAAGTTAAGATGCACCTGGAACAATTCATGTTTTAAATAGCTCAGAAGAGTTTCATCTTCTCCTGTGACTGAGGATGGTGTCATTAGTAGGTTACCAAAGTGATGAGGATAGGAAAGCCAAATCGCTCAGTGGATAGAAAGATAGGGGTGTTGGGTTCCAATCTGGCCTCAGACACTTCCCAGCTGTGTGACCCTGGGCAAGTCACCTAACCCCCATTGCCTAACCCTTACCACTCTTCTGCCTTGAAATCAACACTTAGTATGGATTCTAAGATGGAAGGGAAGGGGTTAAAAAGGGAAGGGAAGAGCAATTAACGAGAGACTGAATTTGGCTTTCCTGGGTTCATAGAATCATAGAGTTACCACTGGAGAGCCCCTTACAGGTCATTAGTCCAACCACATCATTCCACAGGGAGACGAGGTTAAGATTGGCAAGAAGAGGTAACCAAGTAGGATCATGGATTTAGAATTGGAAGGAACCATAGAGATCATCTGATCCAACCAACTCATTTCACAGATGAGAACACTGAGGCTTGGATAAATTAGGTGACTTGCCCAAGGTCACATAGGTGCTAATTGGCAAAATACAGATTTCTAGGTATTCAGTGGTGGTCTTCAGGGGATGTTATGTGGGCATCAAAGATACATTGACAAGTAGTTTTATTTTTTCTGCCTCCACTTTAGACAACATGGAAATGAGTGTTGCTTTGCATTACATTACATCAGGAGGAACTGGTTAAGAGTCATTGTAGCCATGTTACCTTCTCTTGGGGTCTTATGGAATTTTTAAAAGATGATTGTTAAGTCTGTTGATTTTCTGTCTAGTGTATTTGAACACAATCCTTCCTAGAATCAGGGAAACAATTTTAGTCTCCTCTCGGTCTCAAAAACTGGATAGAAAGAGCCAGATCTTCAATGAAGAAAGCGTACAATTGTTGGTCACATGCTGCAAATGGTCTGACTGAATAGTGCTGCTGTAGGACTCTTGGCAAACAAGTCAACCATAGATCAAGCAGGGGCCCCTTATCCTCTGGGCTTCCCCAGAAGCTCTTTCCCCTCTAGGGGCTTCCCCAGGAGGCTTTTACCCTCTAGGGCCTTCCCCAGAAGCCCTTTATCCTCTAAGGGCTGCCCTAGGAGACTTTTACTCTCTTAGGGGCTTCTGATTCTTTCCCAGGAGAAGGAAGGTGGTTGGACAAGGTGCTTTCCAAGGTTCCTCCCAACTCTGCCATTCTATTTTATTCTGTACATCAGCAGCATGGATGACACCCCTCTCTATACATCACCCACACATTCATGTGTTTCTTCTTCTCCTTTTCCTTCTCCTCCTCTTCCTCCTCTTCCTCCTTCTTCTTCTTTCTTCTCCTTTTCCTTCTCCTCCTTCTCCTCTTCCTCCTCCTCCTTCTTTCTTCTCCTTTTCCTTCTCCTCCTTCTCCTTTTTCTTCTTCTCCTTCTTCTCCTCCTCCTCCTCCTTCTTCTCCTCTTCCTCTTTCTTCTTTCTTCTCCTTTTCCTTCTCCTCCTCCTTCTTCTTTCTCCTCCTCTTCCTCCTCTTCCTCCTTCTTCTTTCTTCTCCCTTTCCTTCTCCTCTTCCTCCTCCTCCTTCTTTCTTCTCCTTTTCCTTCTCCTCCTTCTCCTTTTTCTTCTTCTCCTTCTTCTCCTCCTCCTCCTCCTTCTCCTCCTCTTCCTCTTTCTTCTTTCTTCTCCTTTTCCTTCTCCTCCTCCTTCTTCTTTCTCCTCCTCTTCCTCCTCTTCCTCCTTCTTTCTTCTCCCTTTCCTTCTCCTCTTCCTCCTCCTCCTTCTTTCTTCTCCTTTTCTTTCTCCTCCTTCTCCTTTTTCTTCTTCTCCTTCTTCTCCTCCTCCTCCTCCTTCTCCTCCTCTTCCTCTTTCTTCTTTCTTCTCCTTTTCCTTCTCCTCCTCCTTCTTCTTTCTTCTCCTTTTCCTTCTCCTCCTCCTTTTTCTTCTTCTTCTCTTTCTTCTCCTCCTCCTCCTCCTTCTCCTCCTTTTTCTTCTCCTCCTCCTCCTCTTCCTTCTCCTCCTCCTCCTCCTCCTCTTCCTTCTCCTCCTCCTCCTCCTCTTCCTTCTCCTCCTCCTCCTCCTCCTCCTCCTCCTCCTCCTCCTCCTCCTCCTCCTCCTCCTTCTTCTCCTTCTTCTTCTTCTTCTTCTTCTTCTTCTTCTTCTTCTTCTTCTTCTTCTTCTTCTTCTTCTTCTTCTTCTTCTTCTTCTTCTTCTTCTTCTTCTTCTTCTTCTTCTTCTTCTTCTTCTTCTTCTTCTTCTTCTTCTTCTTCTTCTTCTTCTTCTTCTTCATCTTCTTCCTCCTCCTCTTCCTCCTCTTCCTCCTCCTCCTCCCCCTGCCTCTGATTCTAATGGGTAGACTCTGTTCCAATTAGATGTCTATGTCAGCAATGTTTATCTTTCCAGTCTCTCCAGGCTCTGTTCTTGATCCCTCCTGTTCCTGGTTATCACTCCCATCTCTGACATCTTCAGAATCTCCCTGTCACCACTACCACCAACAAAATCTTTATTAGGTACTGTTGTGTTCTAGAGCCTTTGGTGGTGTGTGTTCAAAGACATAGAGAGAGCGTATACATGACGTCTTTGCTAATTCCCCTCCCCAAGCCGTTAGTGCCCCCCCATTATGCTATATTTATTTGGTTTACATTTTGAACAAAATATACTTATATATTCATATTGTGGTCCTGACGGGATAGAAGCTTCTTGAGGGCAGGCACTGTTTCACCTTTTCTCTTTGCTCCCCCGGTGTCTAGCCTAGTTATTAAGTATACAGTAGGTTCTTAATAAGTGTTTTTGATTGACCCAGAAGAAGCTGGAATATTGGAAATGTGCCTTGTTTTAAGGCGGATTGAGCATTAAATATAATCAAGTCCTTCTCACTGACTACTACACAACCCTCTTCCCTGCTTTTAGCCTTTCCTCCTTCAACTGATTCTAAAAATAGTTTTCAGATCACAGGATTTTGATCTGAAAAGGACCTCAGTGGTCATTCAGTTCAACTTCATCATTTTACAGATGAGGAAACTGAGACCCACTGAGGCAGAGGCTTCCTAAAGGTCACTCAGCTAGTTAGTGGCAGCAAAGACATAACTAGTGTGAGGTAGCCAGAGCTTTGCCCCTGGGCACTAATAATTTCAGGGGTCCAAGTTCTGACTCTGAACACCAGATCCAGGAGCAGAACCAGGTCTCTAGACTCCTAACCCAGTGCACTTACCACTGAGCATTGCTGTCTTTTCTGACATGGAATGATTCACAAATACAGGAAGAATGTCTCTAAGTTGCAGATAACAGCTGAACTTCACTTGGACCATAAAAAGAAAGAGCTAGAAGAGACTTCAAGGCCATGGATTCCAACCCCCTAATTTTATAAGTGAGGAAACTGAGGCCCACAGTGGTTAAGTGATTTATCTAGAGTTATGCATGTAGTAAATATCTGGGGCATGATTTGAACTCAGATCTCTACTGATTTCAAGCTCAGCATTCTATTTGCTCTGCCACTTAGCTGCCCATGGCACATGTAGCCAGGGGAAACCAGGCTCTTGCTTACAAAAGGCTGTACCAGATGCACATCTCCTCTAGTAGCCATTCCTCCCCACCCCCAGACTTGGGTGGGTGCCATGGTTGGAAACACCAGATGCTCCAGGGTACCTGATTTTGGAGGAGGGAAGCAGAGAACTCCTATGACATTTTCAATGCAATTCAGTTTGGGGATGTTATTTTTATTCTAAAATGCAGTGACTTAGCAAACTTTTCTGAAAGCAGATCTGGGGGTTAATTGGTTTCCTGGGAGACCAAAAAATCTCTCAGAGTGGAGATTGCGCAATAAAGGAGCTCCCAGGAAGGAAATTCCTTCTACCAATTCAGACCAGCACCAGCTCTTCAACTTGCAGCCTCGGAGCTCTTTTTGTGGCATCGAAGAAAGGAAACAAAGGGATGCCCATCTCTTGGGCAGTGACTGAACAATGGCTGAGGTACCTCCATGTCAGGAGGAAGCATCGAGCCGCTGCTGAGGCAAATGACGAACTTAATGAATATGGAGAAGCCTGGAATGACTTCCATGAACTGATGCAAATTGAAGTAAGCAGACTGAGGAAAACAATTTCCTAAGAAGAATGTATTAAGCACCTACTATGTGCCAGGCACATGAAGACGCAAAAGAAGCAGTCCCTGCCTTCAACGAGCTTCCATCTACCTGTATTCCAACAGTGAGATTCTGTGATTCTGTGATACAGAAAGAGTTTAATAGGTGCCATGAATGAATGGATGGATGAGGAGGGAATGAGAGAATCACCAGAGCCTGAGCTTGAGAACATGGCGGAGCCGTGAATTCCAGAATGTTCCCCTGGTAATGGAGAGCCTTGAATGCCCCACCAATTGCCCCAGATCTTGGATGGGTCCCTGGGAGTGAGCTGATGCCAAGAGGCAGCTCCCTCTGTGGGTCCGTCCTGGGTCTCCCAGCTCCTGACTTTGGCTAGGCATCCCTTCCCAGCACAAGCCCTCTCTGCCCTTCCTGGCTCAGCAAGCGGAGCCCTGCCTGATTTGAGCTGAAGGCCACCTTCTGGACTTGGAGCTCTGTGTCCCAGGCAGGGCCCAGGGCTCAAAGGCATCAGGGAACATGCTGCCTCTGGACTCCCAAGGTGAGCCCTGCTCGCCTCCTAGTGGATGGACAGGACACCACAGGCACTTTGTATCCACATGGGGTCCAAGTAAGAAGAGGCACAGGGACCACTGGGCCATCCGCGTGGCTAACCGATCTAGGTCTTTGGCCAAATATTTCCCCAATCCATTTGGACCTGGTCCAGGCTGCCCTCTGGACTGTCCCAGGTCTCTCTGCTGTACACTCAAAGGCTTCCCAGATCACAGAACAGCAGCAACAGCGACGATCCAGAGGATGGAGAATGGGGCTTCCGGCCAGGAAGATCTGGCTTCAAAAACCCGCCTCTATCACACCCTGGCTGTGTGACTCTGGGCGAGTCCCTTGATCTCTGGGCCCCGGGCTCGAAGTGTCAGAGAAAGCACTACTCTGCTTTGGAGGAGGAGGGTTTCCTCTTCCAGGAGTTCTCCCCACCAAAGAGATCGGAGGTCCGGTCCATGGCAATGATAAGAAACGGTCACATTCTTAGGAGGGATCTCCTTGTCTTGAGAGGCTCATAGAATCACCATTCCAGAATTGGAAGAGATCTCTGAGGCCACGTGGGCCAACTCTGCATTTTACAGAGGAGGCCATCAAGGCTCAGAGAAAGTGCGTACCTTGTCCAAGATCACACAGCTTACAAGGCCAAGGGCAGAACCTGAACTCATATCTTCCTGGCTCCTGGTCCAACTCTCTCCTCCATTCCAGGCAGTTTCTCAAGGTCATTTGTGCCCCTTTCAAAGATTGGCTTGAGAGGATCTGCTGAGAATTGACCCTACGGAGGGCTATTTAGGTTCTTGCCTGGGAGCCTGAGCCAGTCTCAGTCTCAAGGAAGAATGCTTCTGGAGAAGCCTGGACTATCTCAGGCATTAGGGCCTCAAATTTACTCCATCAAGAGGACTAGTCAGAAGCACCCTTCTGCTATTTACCACCTTAATCACCTTGGAAAAGGCCCATTAGCTCCCCAAGCCTCAGTTTACCCAGCTGTAAAAGGAATGGAGTAGACTAGTTGCCCTCGGAGATCCCATCTAGCTCTAGCCCTAAGCTCCTGTGATCTCCAGTACTTCTGTGAAATAAGGAACATTGTAACTGGTGGGAAAGCCAGAGATGCCACCTGAAGAGGAACACATTCTAAGTCCTCACCAAGCTGGTGGCCCTGGTTGAGCTCAGCCATGTGCCCTGGTTGGTGCAGAAGCTTTACCTCCCTCCATGGGCATGTTCTAGGTCTGAATCCCACAGGGAAGGCAGGAACTGGGCCATGGAAAGCTCTCCCAAGATGTGGTCATCAGGAAGGCGTGGCAGAGATGTATGTGTGCCTGCCACCCAACTGGCGTGGCTCATTTGGTACCTTTCCCAATACAGGTGGTCCCAGACAAGAAGGCCACAGACTTCTCTTTGAAGTGTCCTGCCAAGGGCTGATAGTGGAGTGTTGCAAAACCCCTTATCTTGGGGTACCAGGTTTTAGTCTCTACAATAGTGGGCAAGAGGAGAGCAATCAGTGGTCATAGAGCTGGCCAGATATCCACAGGAGACATTGCCTGCTGCTTACTGTCTGTATGACCCTGGACAGCTCACTTCCCCTCTGTAGGACTTAGTTTCCCAATTATAAAATGGAAGCGTTGGGCTAAGTGATTTGCAAGGTCTGGTTATCTCCAAAACTTTGACCCTATTATCTCTAATATTCAAGTCAATCCAACCCAACAGGTTTTTTTAAAAAACCAACTACCATGTGCCAGAGTATAGACTAGGCCTGGGGATACAAAGACAAGACCCTCAACAGTCCTGCCTTTAAGGAATTTACATCACACACGAGGAAGTAGAATGGATGATCTATACAAAGGCAGTGTAGTTTAGTGGTCAGAGAATCAACTTCAAAACCAAGAAGATCTGAGTTCAAGTTCTGTCCCTGATACTGGCCCTAACACCTTTTGAAGCCTCCCTGAGACTAAGTTCTGGAGAAGGTGCTGACCAGCTTTGGTAGTGGGAGTTTCTTTCCCTAGGCATTCCTTATACCAAAGAAATCACAGGCCAGGTCTTATCCCTTTACAAAGTAGCTCAGTAGAAAATGAGGTCCCTTCCAGCCTGTGATTGATCCTCTGGGACCAGGGCTGCTGGGAGCTGTCTTCCTTCTCTGGTTGCCCCAGAATAGAGCAGGTGCATCACGGAAGGACAAGAACAGAGAGGGTTAGCCTGGGAAAGGACTCTGGAGATAGGATATCCATCCCCCACCCCATGCAATGACCCAGAGGAAAGGAAGGAAGGAAGGAAGGAAGGAAGGAAGGAAGGAAGGAAGGAAGGAAGGAAGGAAGGAAGGAAGGAAGGAAGGAAGGAAGGAAGGGACAGAGGAAGGAAGAGAGGGAGGGAGGAAGAGAGGGAGGGAGGAAGGGAGGGAGGGAGGGAGGAAGGAAGGAAGGAAGGAAGGAAGGAAGGAAGGAAGGAAGGAAGGAAGGAAGGAAGGAAGGAAGGAAGGAAGGAAGGGAGGAAGGGAGGAAGGGAGGAAGAGAGGGAGGGAGGAAGGGAGGGAGGGAGGGAGGAAGGAAGGAAGGAAGGAAGGGAGGAAGAGAGGGAGGGAGGAAGGGAGGGAGGGAGGGAGGAAGGAAGGAAGGGAGGAAGGAAGGAAGGAAGGAAGGAAGGAAGGAAGGAAGGAAGGAAGGAAGGAAGGAAGGAAGGAAGGAAGGAAGGAAGGAAGGAAGGAAGGAAGGAAGAGAGGGAGGGAGGGAGGGAGGGAGAGAGGGAGGGAGAGAGGGAGGGAGAGAGGGAGGGAGGGAAAAAGCATATATTTGCACTATGTGCTAAGTTCTGGGCATACAAATAGAAGATCCAGCAGCCCCTGTTCTCAAGGAGTTCACATTCTAACTTTGGGGAACAGTGCAGGCAGGAGGTGTTTGGCTTAGCATGTTTCCTAAGTGTGTGTAACCACAGGAAGATTGTGCCACTTCAGTTCTTTGAACCTTGGCTCTCCCATCTATTAAATGGGCACAACAGTACTAATAGACCAGAGTCACTTTCTGCATCAAAGGAGTGGATGTCTGTAAAGAAGAGAACCAAAAGCAGTTCTGAGGGTAACACAGACAAACTGGACAGCTTTGAAAGCATGATGTCAATTACATCAAACTTAAGAGTTTGCACAAACAAAACCAATGCAACCAATTTGGATTTTTAAATGTCAGAAAATAAATGTTAAAAATTGGCTCAGCGTGTAATTGGAGGAAAAGTACAATAAAATAGAAAATCTTTTTGAAAAGAAAGAATTCTATCAGATTTATTAATATACTTTTTAAACACAAGTTGTACCAGAATAGAGATTTGTGGTTTCATTTCCAAGCCTTCCTTTTTATTCGGCATTTGGGATTGCTCTCTCTTTTTGAGGGATCTTTGTTAAGTGCACAATGAAAAAAAGGCTTGAAAAACACTTTGTACACCTTAAAGGGCCACATAAATGTTAGGTGTGGTTATGAAAATCTGTGTTTTTGACAGGATCACCTCTGAACTGGGTGACAAAGGAGCCCAGATTGTTCCTTATTGCTTTGAGGGTCTTATCCTTCTTTCGTGTGTCCCTGGTCCTCCAACACAAGGGGATCTTCATAAAGCACCTGCCTAGGCACCCTGCTGTCCACCACATCATCCTTGACCCCCTTCCCACCCCGAGTTTGCCCTGTATTTTTCTCCTCTCTCCTTGAGCCCGACCTGACCATGGCAGATATAAATTCCATAGAAGGAGCAGCTTCTTTTTCTCCAGTGTCCTAGGTCACCAGGTTGGCTCTGCTATCACCAATGATCATCAGTGGTGGGGTGAGTCCTGCATCACCAGAAGTCTTCATGAGAACACTTGATAGGGGCAGATAAATAGCTCAGTAGGTAGAGAGCCAGGTTTGGAGATGGAAGATCCTGTGTTCAAGTCTGAACTTAGACACTTCCCAGCTGTGTGACCCTGGGCAAGTCACTTGACCCCCATTGCCTAGCCCTTACCACTCTTCTGCCTTGGAACCCATACACAGTATTGATCCTAAGATGGAAAGTGAAGGTTTAAAAAAAAAGAAAAAGAGGAAGCTTAATGATTAGCACTGTAGAGACTTGCAAGATCATAGGTTTAGAGCTAGAAAGAATCTCAGAGGTCAACTAGTCTCATCTGTTCGTTTTAGAGCTGAGGAAACTGAGGTCCAGAGACTTGACAAGACTTGCCCAAGGTCACAAGGGGAGCAAACTATGCTTTTAATTCATGGCCAGCTGAAAGCAGAATTATGGGGGGGGTTCTTGGTCAGCCACGGACCTCAGAGATCCCTTCTAGTTCTGTGATGGTGATGCCAAGTACCCATTTCCCACCTCCTCCCAGGGCTAGGCTCAGTTTATCTTGCAGGCTGACAAGCAGCGAATGGAGGATGCTGCCTGTTCAGAGTCACTGTGTTTCCAGTGCCCTCTCCCCATCCGACTTCTGCATCTTATCCAAGTCAAAGGGGTATGTTTGAATAGCAGAGATGCCAGGCCAAGCAGGAGAAATCAACATATGGCCATGAACCAAGGCAAAGGGAGGAGATTGGAGTCAGATGGGTGCCCAGGGTATTTGTCCTATTGCCCCACACTGGTGATGCCATTAGAAGCACTTGATAGAATGAACAAAGCATTAGAGTTCAAATTCCACGTCTAATATTGACCAGCTCTATGATGGCGAGCTAGCAATGAACCCTTCTGAGCTTAACTTAATTGACTTATTTCCCTTTCTGCAGAATTACAAGATCCGTTATCTCACAGGATGTTGTGAGCCTCAAACAAGATACTTTAGAAATCTGAAAACACTGTAGAAGGGGCAGCTGGATGGTTCAGTAGATAGAGATCCAGGAGTGGAGTCAGGAGCTCCTGGGTTCAAATCTGGGCACAGAGACCCTGGGCAAGTCACTTCACCCCCTTTGCCTAGCCCTCACCATTCTTCTACCTTGGAATCCATATTTAGTATTGATTCTAAAAGAGAAGGCAAAGATGAAAAAGCTCACTCTCAGAAGAGAAGCCCTCAAGGAGCTTATGTTTGAATAGGAGGAGGCCAAGGAGGCCAAGGAAGTCACAGGGATGGTGACAGAAGCTAAGCTAGTATCGCTCTGGTTACCAATGCCAAAGGAAAAGAGTGAGGGGGAAGAAGGACTGATTCAGTGAAAGAACAGATGGCTTGATGTCTGTGGTCAATGAATGAGAAGCAGCCAAATGAAGTCTGAAGGCCAAGGCCATTGTCTTGGCATGGATGGAGAGACTTTTCATGCTGGAAATCCCCCCCCCCCCAAATTGATGGCATCTCCGATTTTGACTAGTTAGTGGAGTGGGGAGTTTGCATTCATTCATTCATTCACTCATTCACTCACTCACTCATTCACTAATCAGGAGAGCTTGGCTCTAAGGTGGAGTGCTAAACCTGAGTGTTGTAACTCTCCCAGGGACAGAGGTTCTTGGTCTCTGGGGCTCTAGTCTCCAGGGTGCTATTCTGGTTGGGGAAGGGGGCTGTAGAAGGGTGAATGGCAAGATGGTTGTTGCTGTTTTCCTTAACCATCTATGTCTCAATTTTGATAGTATTCATTTAGTGAAGTAGGTTGACTGGAAATCCACAAGGAACCCAAAGAAATGGGGTCGAGCATGATTCAGATTTCATGGGACCCCTCGAAGTTCCTCAAGCTGCCCATGGTACAGGATGCTCTCAGCAAATGCAGTTGAGCATCTTTGGCACTTCTAGCCAAGGCCGTGTAGTATCCAAGAATCAAATACAGTGTCAAAGCCGGAAGGGCTGCCGTGGCCATTTCATTCCACTTGTCCTTGACTATGTGGGCAACCCCATATTGGCATCCCAGCAAGCGACCATCCAGCCTCCACTTGAAGGACTCCTTCAAGCCCTTCACCTCCAGAGGCAGCCCATTCTATCCATGAAGAGTTCTCCGTGTTGAGAGGGGAGTCAGCCTTCCCTGACAATAGCCTAAATCTGCCTCTGCTCCTCACATCACTGTTCTTGGGTCTACCCAAGGGGAACGACAAGAAGAAATGGAATCCTTCCATACAGCAAACAGTAGCCTGCTGGAAGACCTCTAGCACAGTCCCTCTTGGTCTCCTCTTCTCCAGGCTAAGCATCACTAACTCCTTCACTGCTCCTCCACCTGGATGATCTCCATCCAGTCCATTCATTAAGCTGGTTAGCCCCTCTAGAAGATATTCAGTATCTTTCTTAAAAATGTGCTCCCCGAGAGGGCAGCAGGGTAGCTCAGTGAATTGAGAGCCAGGCCTAGAGACGGGAGGTCCTAGGTTCAAATCTGGCCTTAGACACTTCCCAGCTGTGTGACCCTGGGCAAGTCACTTGACCCCCATTGCCTAGCCCTTACCATTGTTCTACCTTGGAACCAATGCACAGTATTGATTCTAAGACAGAAGGTCAGGGTTTAAAAAATGTGCCCCCGAGACTGAACCAAATATTCCCAATGTGATCTTACTAGGACATAACACAGGCCTGAGACCTCCCTTCTCTAGACACTGACTTTCACATTAGAGCCTGAGACCTGCCTTTTCATGGCCTTGGCTTATACTGACTTGCAGTCCACTAAGATCCCCAGATCATTTTTGGACATGCTACTGTCTTGTTATGTCTTCCCCACTCTTGTGCCAGCTTTCTTGAACCCAAGCATAGGATTTTCCATGTTTCCCCATGATTGAATTGACCTATTCTCCTTTTTTGTTTTAATTACAGAGAATCGGAAACAAGAGAAACGGGACAGAGGCATGTATGATGGTAGAGTGATCAGCCCCCCGGCATGAGCATCCCCGATTGCTCCCAACTCCATGATGATGCTATAGAAAACTTGGGAAATGAGGGTTCAAGCCCTGCCTCTAACAAGGGTCTTTTGAGCATTTAAGGCTAGAAGTAGCAAATCCTGTTGGTAAATACTAAGAAAATACTGGAAAGAAAGCAGCCAGATGGGGCCTGGGTTAAACACGGTGTGCTTTTAATGGCGGAAGCCAAAGACTGGCATAGAGGCCTCGTGGATCCTGAGGGCCCCAGAGAGAAAGGACAACGATTGCCCTTGGGGATGTCGCTCAAAGAGGAAAAGAAGGGAATCTGAGCAGCAGAACCAATTCTTGAACAGCAGGAGGGGTCAAGAGTGGAAAACTTGCTCAAGGGTGAACATGAAGAAAAGGATTTCATTATAATTTCCGTATTCAAACAAGCACCCAAACTGGGGTGACCCATTGGGCCCCGGCCCCATGTACTGGAGGTCTGAGTAAGCACAAAGGCCTCTTGCTAGGATGGCTGGCTTTGTCCAGCCCTTTGGGTCCAAGGGATTCCTATTAAGATATATACCCAAGTCTTCCCGCTCAGATGGGTTTGTGGGATGGGAGTAAAGCACCCAGGTGTCGGCAGAGTCCGAGACATTTTGGGTGGGATCAGGGAAGCCAACCACACTTCCATGGCAGCCATGTGGTGGTTCAACCAATGTTGGGTTCAGTTGAGCATCCAGGAAGTCCATTCCATCATTGAAGCTGACTGCCTGGACCCTCAACTTGTGGGTGCTTCTGGAGTTACAGTACAGGACCCTCTGCCCATGAACACCCACTTCCACTACTTGGGACTCCAAGGTGTTCTCCATGGTTGTAAAATTTCCCATTTTCCATGTCTGCCCATGGTCATCACTGAGGAAGCAGAAGGCAAAGGGAGAGGGCTTCTTGTGAGGCTTGAGGATTCTGTAAGCATAGGCGGGGATCACCAGCCTCCGGGAGCTGTTGCTTAGCTGCACACCATGGCCTGGTCCAATGCCAAAAGTGGCCCACTCCTTGTAGGCAGGCCCAATGGCAGAATTGGTGAGGTCTGTGGCAGGGCTCCAGGTCCTGCCCTGATCCTGGCTGCTCACATAGCACAGACGTGCCATATTAGTCTTGGTGGTGATCTGGTGCTGTTCAGACACCTGGCCCGGGACAACAATAAACAACAAAAACAGGGTCCCCGTGGTTTCGTCATACACAGGGGAGGGATTCATGGACCGGTGGCCCTGCAGCTGAGCCGTCCTCATTACCGTCATCTCTTGCCACTGTCAGAAGATAAGAAATCAAACTGGGGGCTCAGAGCTAAGAGAGTTTCTGGGCTCTTATCTACCCCAAGCCCAAACCCTCCTCTGTAGCCTCTTGGCATCATTTGTCTTCCCTTTATCTCTCCTTGCCTTCTTCTCAGGGCCCAGAGAGCTACTTATCCCAGCTCTCTTCTCATAGACTTCTTTTTTTTACTCCTTATCTTCTGTCTTAGAATCAATACTAAGTATCAATTCCAAGGCAGAAGAGCAGTGAGGGCTAGGCAATGAGGATTAAGTGACTTGCCCAGGGTCACCCAGCTAGGAAGTGTCTGAGGTCAGATTTGAACCTCCCATCTCCAAGCCTGGTTCTCTATCCACAGAGCAGTGGGCTGTTTTTGTTCAGTCATTTCAGTCATATCTGATTCTTTGTGACCCCATTTAGAGTTTTCTTGGTAAAGTTCTTGGACATGGCACAGAAAAGACAATGGGAAACTGTTGGAAAGAAAGCTGGACTTAGAGTCAGGGGAGAGCCGGGTTCAAATTCTGCCTGTGACTCTGGGTAAGTCACTTTTCTCCCTCTCTGAGCCTTAATTTCTCATCCATAAAATGGGGATAATAATACTTATAGAACCTATCTAGGTGTCAAGGGAGTGAAATAGAGCATCGGACCTGGAGACCTACATCTGAGTTGTTCCTCAGAGGCAGAGTTGGGTGACCCTAGGAAAATGGCAGCCTTAGTTTCCTCATCTTTAAAACGGAGACAATAATAATAGCACTTCTTTCCCAGAGTTGTTGGGAAGATTGAATGAGTGCATCGGTTCAGCACTTTGTAATCCCTGCTAGCTTTGCTCTTCCTTGGTTTATTCTTTTTGTCAAATGTCTACAAACAGACATAAACTAGAGGACAAACTCTCAGGGAATGCTGGAGTCTTCCCCAGGCTAACCACCCGCGGGCCTCTCCTTATCATCAGAGGACAGGGGCTCAAGGCCCTGCTTCTCTTTTGGGGGTGACCAGGGCCCTGCTGATGACCTTTCGAAAATGGGGCTCCCCAGCCTGAATGCACAACAGCTAATGGTGTCTGGCTAGGGCAGAGGGGAGCCCAGGCACGGTGCCCCTCTCAATAGGCCACCCCCACCTCGAACATTCAGTCAAAGAAGTATTTACAGGCTAGACGCTGTACTCTGGGATGGGGTGAGGAGCTTCCAATGCTCTGGATCATTAAAGCTGGTGTTTCCTGATAGCCTACCAGGTGCAGGTGGCACAAAAAGGACATGACCTCTGCCCTCAGGGAGCTTGTGCTCTAGTAGAGGAGACAACCTGTGTGGGCCCCATTGTTCTCTGGAGCCTCTGCTGCCTGAGAGCCTTGGGGGAGCCCCTTGCCTTCTGGGAATCATCAGGCTCCTTCATGGTCCCTCTGCTTTCTCGCCATCTGTGGTGCCCACAGCGGGCACTCTACCCAAAAGAATGGCAATGCTGACCGCTGCCAAGCCCGGGATCTGCTCCTCTCCCCAGCAGCTCCTTACCTGCACCAGGTTTGCTGATGGCTTGTATTCCCCTCTGCGCAGGACAATCTCCTTGGCCTTCTCATCAGCCGTGCTGGCCCTCTGCTCAGCGAATGCCAAGAAGGTGCGGTGCTGGGCCAGGTAGATCAGGGCAGGGATTCGGTAGACATGGGCTCCTGTGTGAAAGAGCTGCTTCTTCTGGAGCAGCGGGGAGGAAGCCATGGGGCTGGAGAGAACGGGAAGACAGGAGGACGTGAGGGCCAATCTGGACCCGGGCCAAGGGAGGAGGGAGATTTTAATAGGCCTTTGGGCACTGGGCATCATTCGAACAGCACAGGGAGATGCCAGTGCCTGGCGTGTTGGCACTCCTAAAATATGGCTCCAAATCCTCTCTCGGCTGACTACATCCCTTTTGTGAACTCTCCGACTGAGTCAAACTGGCCTCTCCATACAACACTGCAGCTGTCTGGAGTGGGCTCTCCTCTCTTCCTCCTCCCCAGCTTTTCCCAAAGCCTCTCTCAAGGGTCATCCCCTACAGCCTTTCCTGGCCCCGACAGGGCCCTGTGCCTGCCCTCAACACCCCACCAAGGGGCAGCTAGGTGACTCACTGGATAAAGAGCCAGGCCGGGAGACAGAAGGTCCTGGGTTCAAATGTGGCCTCATATACTTCCTTAGCTGTGTGACCCTGGGCAAGTCATTGAATTGCCTAGTCCTTACTGCTCTTCTGCCATGGAACCAATAGTCAGTATTGATTCTAAGACAGAAGGTGAGGGTTTAGAAAGCAAATGTTAGAAACACCCCAGCAAGGTGGCTTTGTAGTTAATAATACTACTATAGTAGAAAGATAGAGAGCAGTGGGGTGGCGTAATGCACAGAGCACCGACCCTGGAGTCAGGAAGATCCATCTTCCTGAGTTCAAATCTGACCTCCGATACTTCCTAGCTATGTGACCCTGGGCAAGTCACTTCACCCTGTTTGCCTTAGTTTCCTCATCTGTAAAATAAACTGGAGAAGGAAATGGACAACCGCTCCCGTGTTTTCCCCATTACAAGCTCCAATGGGATCAGGAAGATTTGGACCGGACTGAAAAATGACTCCCACACCTGGGGTAGGCTCCAGGCTAAATGCTGAGGACATAAAGGCAAAAGCACCATCCCTGTCCTCAAGGAGATCACCATTGAATGGAGCAATGACATGTCCATAGCTGGTCAGACAAGTAGACTCTGAGTAGAGGTGAGTGGATGGTACGAGTCGCTGAGGGTGGGAATGAGAAAGGCCTCCTGCAGGTGGTGGGATTTGAGCTGAGTTTCAAAGAGGTGGGGGGGGGGGAGGAGAGAGAGCACTCCAGGCATGGGAGACAGCCAGGGCAAAAGTGTGGAGTCTGGAGATGACCTGTCCTATGTGAGGAATCAGAGGCAGGCCCGTCTTGCTTGCTCATACTATGGAAGACAGGCAAGGGTAGGAAGCCTGGGGAGCAGGGAGGAGCCACGGTCAGACTTGCTCTCAGTTTCCTTATCTTCAAAATGAGGAGGTGCGACTAGATGGCCTCTGAGAGCCCTTCAACTGCTCTAACACTGGGACCTGAGAGGATCTCCCTGAGAGTCCTCCGAGGTCAAGATGCTGTGACGTATTAATTAGTCTGTCTGTCTTCCAGTGCCGAAAATACCACCCTGTCCCCTCACTGCATCCTTGTAAAGGATTCCTGACAACTTGGAGCCACTGGAACATCAGAGCTAGAAGGCATTCATGGGGAAACTGAGGCACCCAAAAGGTTACACAGGTGAGAGAGCGTGGATTTGAACTCAGGACCTCAGACTCTAAATCCTATTGCCCTGTACCTTAGAAGTCTGTCCCAGATCAGGCATGAACTGGATGACTCCATTCACCTCTCTGGAGGGCTGTTTCCTTCTCTACAAAATGAAAGAGCCAGACTCAGTGGCCTCCCAGGTCCTCCCACCTCGGCTCTTCTAGGAGGCTAATTAAAAAGCTCTTAGAAGCATGGAGGGAGGAGGAAAGGGGCGAGGAGATTTCAAAGCCTTTCCTCCTCCTCTAGACCCACGGAGCAGGGTGGGTGGGAGTGACGCACACTGGCCCACGCTCGGTCCAAAGAAGAGCCCCCTCCCCTCTTCCCTTCCCCTCCTCCCTGGAGGTTTGGGCCCTCTGTCTACATTCCTCCACACTATCAGCCAGCTGGATTGTTTTGGGTAATAGGAGAATAGATCCAGCTGAGAGAGACTGTAGAGTTCCTCTTCCAGGTTTTCCAGGACAGCCCCTTCTTTTTATAGATGGGAAAACTGAGGCTTGGGTCAGTTAAGTGAACTAGGATCATAGATTTGATCTGGAAGGAGGGAGCCTTTGAGGTTATTTAATGCTTCCCCCTCATTTTACAGGTGGGGAAACTGAGGCGTGGGGCTATCGAGTGACTTATGGATTAGATCTGGATGGAAGGGGCCCTTTATTGTAACAGGACTCTCCCCAGCAGCCTTCTTGTGACTATTACCTAAGCCAAATCATAGAGCTTCCTAGGAACCCAACCACCAATGACTGCAACAACAGCAACAGTAATAACAAAACAAGTCTGAGTTGGGCTTTCCATCCCATAAAAGAAGTCCCTTTGGATCAGCATTGGTGAAGACGTGGCACGCCTGCAGAGCCGGCACATGGGGAGCCTCTCTGTTCTCCCTCTTCCCAGCAGCCAAGGACATTTTTTGCACATGCTGCCCCTCTGTCCAGCCTCCCAAAGCAAGCACTTCCTCCCTGTGCTCTCTCCACTGTCTGGTAATGCGGGGGCTCACAGACAGCTTGAATTTGCCTTTCGGGCACTCAGACTTAGAAAGGTTTGCCAACACCGCTTAAGATGAATGCAGTCCTGGCACCCTTTTCTGGATAACGGAATCTCAGAGTATAAGGAGGCCCCATCAGGAGGCCAACCATTTCTGGACAGGCACCCCCTTTAGGCCATCCTCCAGAAGTGGCTGTCCACTCACTACCTTATACAGGTATAGTGGAAGGAGTCAGAGAACCAGAGTTCAAATCCTGTCTTCTGCACCCTGTTACTCCCGGCAACTTGGGGAATTCCCTAACTTCCCTGCCCTGATCCCTCTTTTCTCTAGGGTGATCTCTAGCATTGGGCTGGATGGCCTCTGTGGTGCCTTTGGGATACATCTCATTGTCAGGAAGAATCTCCCACATCTGGCTGGTTCTGCCCGCTGGGGCCAAGCAGAACAAGACGAACCCCCTCCCCGTGCCAGCCCGACTTATTGAGTGGTCCCGAGTGGAGCTAAAAGGAGCCCTTCTCAGCGCTGGTGCGGCCCCGTTTCAGACACCTCCTGGGTTTTCCAGGCCAGGAATGTCTTCTGGGCAGTAATCTGAGAATTCTAAGGAGCCACCCTGGCCCTTCATGGCAGTGAAGCCTGCCAGTGAGAGTCTTGTGGCCAGGAGACGTCCAGCCCTGAGCTTCCCCTCTGAGAAGCTCACAAGAGGGTCGCCAGTCCTGGGTCCGGCTCGGAGATGTCTCGCTCTCTCTGTTACCAAAGAGAATGTGTAGACAAATAGACCTACCTCAGGCCAGGGATGGTCAGCTTGTGGCAACTGGCTGCAAAATGGATGCAGCCCAACCAGGAGGTGGCAGGAATCAGGCCTCCCTGAGAACGGTGCCACCAGACGATTCCCTTGAGAGGCTCTGATGTGCCAACGGCCCAAGGCACCGGCTTCTGTTGGGGCTCCTGCCTATATAACCTGAGACGGATCCCCACCCTTCAGGAATGGTATCGGCCGGGCACCCTGCTCTGCCACTCACTCACTTACCTCCCGGCACCAGGAGAAACAGGTGTAACCCCTGTGTGTACACCTGCGTGACGTGTGGGCCCGAGGCACCAGGGCAGGAGGGTGAAGCAAGAGCATCCTTTGTAGTCTAGGATGATGAGAGGGAGAGAGAGAGACAAAGACAGAGATAGAGATAGAGACTGCCGGGGGGAGGGGGGCAGGGGAGACAGAGACAGACAGGGAGGGGACAGAGAGGGAGGGGAGAGAGACACAGAGAGAGAGAGAGAGAGATGGAGAGAGACAGAGAGAGAGAGAGAGATGGAGAGAGACAGAGAGAGAGACAGAGACAGAGACAGAGAGAGACAGAGAGAGACAGAGACAGAGACAGAGAGAGGGAGAGAGAGGGAGAGAGACAGAGAGAGGGAGAGAGACAGAGAGAGGGAGAGAGACAGAGAGAGACAGAGACAGAGACAGAGAGAGACAGAGAGAGACAGAGAGAGACAGAGACAGAGACAGAGAGAGGGAGAGAGACAGAGAGAGAGAGGGAGGGAGGGAGAGAGACAGAGAGAGGGAGAGAGACAGAGAGAGACAGAGACAGAGACAGAGAGAGACAGAGAGAGACAGAGACAGAGACAGAGAGAGGGAGAGAGAGGGAGAGAGACAGAGAGAGACAGAGAGAGACAGAGAGAGACAGAGAGAGACAGAGAGAGGGAGAGAGACAGAGAGAGACAGAGACAGAGACAGAGAGAGACAGAGAGAGACAGAGACAGAGACAGAGAGAGGGAGAGAGAGGGAGAGAGACAGAGAGAGACAGAGAGAGACAGAGAGAGACAGAGAGAGGGAGAGAGACAGAGAGAGACAGAGAGAGAGACAGACAGAGAGAGACAGAGAAAGAGGGAGAGAGACAGAGAGAGACAGAGAGACAGAGACACAGAGAGAGAGAGAGAGAGAGAGAGACAGAGACAGAGAGAGAGAGAGAGGGAGGGAGAGAGACAGAGAGAGAGACAGAGAGAGAGAGACAGAGACAGAGAGAGAGAGAGACAGAGAGAGAGAGAGAGAGAGAGACAGACAAACAGGCAGTCAGACAGAGAGAAGAGAGAGCAACTAGGGCATCTCTTTGATCCTAGGATACATCTGCCCACTTATTTCCTGTGTGACCCGGGGCAAGGGCCAGATGCCATAGCGCAGCAGTTATTAAGGCTGGGGAGGGGCGCCCTAAATGCCCTAATGGATAGAAATAGAAGGGCGACAGTCCCTGATCTCAGGGAGCTCCCATTCTAATTAAGGAGGCTACCGGCAGAGGAGGGGGCAGCTTCAGGGCGGCGGGAAAGGCTCTCGGCGACTGGGAAAACCACTTACCACAATTGTGTAATTGAATGAGTTGAGCTACACTGAGCTGCACTGAATTGAATCGGGTTGAATCCCAGGTGTAGACTCGAAGCGATCAGCTAGTGCAAATATCAATAACATGAAATGGGTCTTGGTCAACAACACGCGTAAAACCCAGTGGAAGTGCTCGTTGGCTATGGGAGGAGGGTCATGGAACCATGGGAAAATAGTCTAAATTAGCTAATAAAATAAAATAAATGGGTACATCTTCCACTGGGACCTGGATTCGGGAGTCTCCAGGCTGCGGGGCCTCATTCACAGGGTCTCAACCCCAAGCTTCTTCCTTCTACAGCTCCAACCAGGAATGGAGGGTCAGCAAAGACTTCCCCAGGTAGCTTCAAGCGGCCTTGCCTGGATTCGCCTAGATTCACCCAGACAAGGGTAAAATGAGTCGGGAAGGAAGTTTGAAGATCTTTTTTTTTCAATTTATTATCATGTGAAACCCACTTCCATATTGGCCGTTGCTGTGAGAGCAGACTCGTACCCTGCCCAACCCCCAGATCAAACTATAATTACACTGACGTGGAGGACGGCTCCGGAAGTCTGAAGATCTTCCTCACTAGGATGAGGCCTTTCCTCTTGTGCCCTTCCAGGATTGTGTGGGAGGAATGGGTTGGGTACATCAGATGTGGCTGCCTCACAGAAGGAGAGTTCACTGTTTAAAGACAGAAATCCTGCCTCTGTTGCTTGGGTGACCTTGCCCGAGTCACTTGAAGCCCTACAAGCCAGATTTCCTTGTGGGTCAAGTTGGGTGACCTCAAAGCTCCCCTCCAGATGTAAATCTCGATTCCATTTTCCTCATTGATAAAATACATGCTTAGGGTATTGCATTAGGTGGCTTCTGAGGTCTTTTTCCAGTTTAAATCTGTACCATAGGATGGGCCTCAGTTTCCACATCTCAAAGCTCTCTTCCAACTCTAATGCTATTGTTCCTAAGAGTTGATCCAATCCACTTTGGGATGGAACCTCATGATTGGGATCTCCTGACATCGAGCCAGGTAAATGAGATGGACAATACTTATGCACCAGACCTTCCCTGGTTGTGCCGAGAAAAGTGAGCCCCTGTGGATCCCCCATTATGTACCTGTTGACTTCCGCCTCAGTCTATGAGCTCCCAGAGAGCAAAGACTGTCTAGTACCTCCATTTTATCTTGACACAGCTTTTGGCACATAGTAGGTGTTTAATAAATGCTGTTCTCTTAGTATGATGCTTGGCGCACAGTAGGTGCTGAATACCTGCTTCTTCTCTTAATTGGTTGATTAAATGGGATGTTTAAATGGGTTTTGGACTCCTCGTTTCTGAGGAAGAAGACGTCTGGTGGGGGGGGGGGGTCTCAGACAAAGGGATGTCTGAGGTTATCCTCCGGAGAGACTTGGGTCCAACCCTCAGCTCACTCCACTCTTAGAGCCTCCCTTTCCTCCCAAGATCACTAATATTTGTTCCAGGTTCTCTGTCCACTCAGCTCTGGAATTGTGGAAAAATACAGAAAACACTGACTCACCTTCATGGCCAGAGGCAGCGAGTTCTGATGCAATCAGCCTGGGGTCATGGCTGAATCCTGCACCAAAGTCCAGGCTATCCGGCCCGACTGGGATGTGGCCTCAAGCCTCCACCGCCTCAGTGGCTTAGAGCATTGGGGAGAGCATTAGGGTTTGGGCCACCCTGTTAGTGCCTGCTGAGCTCTGGTGTTTGAGGGCTGACTGAACACCGCAGGAAACACAGCCTCGTTTGGACTCCACCTGCAAAGTGGCATCCTAAGGCATTATTATCCCCATTTCATAGAAGAGGAACCCGAGGCCCACAGACCTACCAGGGTCACACAAAAAATAGTAGAAGGTTTCTCTGGACTGCACATCTGGAAGCCAAAGACAATGGTGTGTGTGTGTGCGTGCACACGTGCACTAGATTATTCCCTGTTTGTAGTAGAAAGAGCACCAGATTTAGAGTCAGGGGATCTGGGTTTGAGTCCTAGAGGTTCCATTTGGACTCTTTTCAGCTTTCAGACCTCAGTATAGTAGCCTGTAAAATGGGGGCATTAGACTAAGTGACCTCTGAAGTCCCCTCTAGTTCTAGTGGTAGGATACTGACACTGACCTAGGTTTGAATTCTGGCTCTGCCCCTTACTTTGTGTGACTCTGGACACATCACCTATTTCTCGGGGCCTCCATTTCCTAATCTGGAAAAAAAATGACCTCTGGGGACTGTGTAAGTTCTGAGCCCGAGAACTGCCTCGGAGTCCTTGTCCCTCTCTGGGCCCAGGCCTCCCCCTCGATAAAACCAGAGGGTCGAGTGAGCCCATCTTCTGTCTGACTCCTATTTCCGTCATTACGAAACGCTCCTCAGACAATTCCCAGACCCATAAGTTCAGAGCGGGAAGGGTGTCCCGAGGCCATCGACTCTTCTTCAACACATGAGGATATTGAGACCAAGAAAGGTTAGTTCAGTGGCCTGAAATCACACCTAGGATTTGAACCCAGGTCCCCACCTTCCAAGCCTCTGCTTCTTGCCCTGGTCCACCTTGCTTCTCTACCAGAAAGCATGAGAGAGTCTGGCTTTCTGCTTGCTCAGGGCCTCTCCCCACACACACGCACGCCTCCACCCTTTAGGCACTGGGGAAGAGTCCCTTGGTCCCACCTGAAGGGCTTCCTGCCCTCTCTAGGAACAGTGCTGCTGTGTCAGCCTTCAGTGACTGTTACGGAAGGTAAACACGGAGTCCAGGGGAAAAGAGAGTTAGGTGGCAGGCAGGCAGGCAGCCAGGGGCGGGGAGAACGAGGCTGAAGGTCAGGGAGCTTTCAAGGTAGAGATTTCTTACTTCTCGGTGGATGGCACCCAGATTTCCCGGGCTTCCCTCACCTGGGTAGGACACAGCCGCCTCTCTCCATGGAGCACTGACGCCCTCTCCAACAGGTAAGGGAGTGAATGGGTTTCTTCCTATAACAAAATGAGAAGTGTCTCAGTTATGCAGGCAGGCTACCCATAAGGAAGACCGTGGGCGTCTTGGCAGAATGGGCCCAAGGAAGGTCAGAAGGGTGACTGCTCTGGTTACAGCCTAGAGGGAACACACCAGGCTAGGAGGCTGGAAATCTCGGACCTAGTCTTGCCTTTTCTATCTGGTTAAATCACTTTGTGTCTGAGAAGCATGGGAGCCTGGCAAGAGCCTTGGATTTGAAGCCAGAAGATCTGAGTTCAAATCCTGATTCTTTTACCTTTGTGTACTTTTTGCCATGTTGGCCAAATCCCTCTCATTGCTTTCATTTCTTCATTTATAAAATGAAGGATTTGAATGAGGTGACCTCTTGGGTCCCCTCCAGCCTCCAATCTTTCCTTTTAGGATCTTGGAAGCATCACTTTCATCCACTGGGATGGTTTCCTCATCTGTAAAATGACAGGGTTGAGCCAGATGTTTTCTAAGATCCCATCTGGATGTGGTAGAATGTAAGCTGGCTGAGGACAGGACTGTTCTCTTTTGTCTTTGCATCCCCAGTGCCTAGTTAGCACTCAGGACATGGGAGGGACTTCATCAATGCTTGTTGGATGATGGTCATTTGACATATATACAAGGTTGTTCAAGCCACTTCACCTCTTAAGCCTCAGTTTCCTCCTTCTACAAAATGGGGATGATGTATAGTAGCAAAACTTAGAGAGCTATCTAAGTAGGAACGCAGTTCTACAGATTTGAATCCCAGCTCATTTACTCTGAAACCCTAGGCAAATCACTTCCCTTCCTGGGCCTCGGTTTCCACGCTTGTGAAATGAAGGGACTGGACTCAGTGTCCTCTGAGGTTCCTTCCAGTTCTAATCTGTGTCCCTAGAACCGCAGGGTACAAAGTGCCATCTATTACCAACTTCCAGGAAAGGCTCCACACCCTGGCTTGTCTGAGTCAGGGTGGACACAGGGTAGTGGCTAAAGCATGTCCACAGTTGGCCGGCTGTCCAGTTGCCATGGATATGAGAGTATTTGTCAGAAATCCCTCCTACCTGACCGCCTTAATCCAGACGGGGCAGAGCTGTGGACTCACCTCTCCTTCCAGACACCCTGGCACAGACCCAGCAAGTGACATCCTGGGTTGGCTGCCCACACTTTGGCTAAATTTGGTGAATGTTTCCAGCCATCCAGACCAGCTGGGGAGAAGGCATCACTGGCAGGGTTTGTTTCAGTGCCCTGGGGCTCTCTTTAAGTTCCAAAGCCAAGCTCTTGGCAAACTTCTCTTCCAGGGGCAGGGACACCCCTTCTTTTTATTTATTTAAATATAAACTTAATTTATTAATCATTAATTAATTAATTTAGAATGTTTTTCCATGCTTACATGATTCATGTTCTTTCCCTCCCTTCTTCCCTCCCTCATCCCTGAACTGATGAGCAGTTCCACTGGGTTATACATCCATATTGTTAATATTTACAATAGTGATCATTTAAAGTCTCCATCCCCAATCACATCCCCATAGAACCACATGATCGATCCTATGTTTTTCTTTTGCATTTCTGCTCCCACAGTTCTTCCTTTGGATGTGGATACATTTTTTCCTAAGTCTCTCTGGATTGTCCTGGGTCATTGCATTGCTGCTAACAGAAAAGTCCATTACATTCGATTGTGCCACAATGTATCAGTCTCTGTGTACAATGTTCTCCTGGTTCTGCTCCTTTCACTCTGCATCAATTCCCGGGGGTCTTTCCAGTTCACATGGAATCCCTTCAGCTCATTATTCCTTTAAGCACAATAGTATTCCATCACCAACAGATACTACAACTTGTTTAGCCATTCCCCAATTGAGGGACACCCCCTCCTTTTCCAATTTTTTGCCATCACAGAGAACGTAGCTATGAATATTCTTCAATATGTCTTTTTCCTTATGATCTCTTTGGGGTACAGGCCTAGCAGTGCTATGGCTAGATCAAAAGGCAAACATTCTTTTAAAGCTCTTTGGGCATAATTCCAAATCGCCATCCAGAATGGTTGGATCAATTCACAACTCCACCAGCAATGCATTAGTGTCCAAATTTCACCATATCCCCTCCAACATTTATTTTCCTTTATTGTCATATTTTGCTAGGTGTGAGGTGGTACCTTAGAGTTATTTTGATTTGCATTTAATTATGAGAGATTTAGAACATTTTTCACCTGTTTATTGATAGTTTTAATTTCTTTATCTAAAAACTGCCTATTCCTGAGGGACACCTTTCTCTTTCTTCCAGACCCCAGGCATACTGAAGACATTACTCTTCAATTTTTACAAATCATTGGGTTTTTTAACAATGATTTTAATAGATGCCACAATATTGAATATTCATACTCTCCAAACTATATGAGATGAAACACTTTCAAAATATAGAGAGCCAGTGTAGGAAACTATCACCCTGTGGGAAAAGAGTGAAATACTTTACTTCTGTTTACAAATCATTGTTAAACTTGTGGGATTGTGGTTCTCAGCATGGCCTGTGATCATGTCCTGAATCCAAGGCAATTTATTGATTGAAATCTCAAGGCTAATTGGTGATCTCTTTGTAATATGGGGATTAATTGTCTGGTAGTTTATGAATGAGAGTGAGTTTCATGGGAATAATTGGCCACCAGATGGCATCTTCCTTGGTGGAAGTAGGCACTGATTTTATAGGCTGTCATGATGTGCCATCCAATAACATTTCCTTTCATAACTTATATTGATCATGAAATCTGGGCTCCCTAAGGATCACCTTTATGGAATTTCTAGAGTCCATAACTTGGTCCTGAATTGCCTTTATCAACCCCCTCCTTTTTTTGTAACCCTCACCTTCCATCTTAGAATGAATACTATTTGGTTCCAAGGCAGAAGAGTGGTAAGGGCTAGGCAATGGGGGTCAAGTGACTTGCCTAGGGTCACACAGCTAGGAAGTGTCTGAGGTCAGATTTGAACCTAGGACCTCTTACCTCTAGGCCTGACTCTCAATCCATGAGTCATCCAGCTGCCCTCACCTCCTCCTTTTTCATAAATGAATTTTGTGACACTTTGTAAGCAAGGCATTAGTGGAATTCACTGGGCTGTTGCCCATGGAGGGCCTTTTGATTCTACTCTTTCATCTTAGTTGTTTCATCAGCTCCAACTGGAAGTTCAACAAATCCAATGGTGCCAGCTCTCTGCTCTGTCGATCGCTGGTGAGGTGACAACCAGTAGTTCCAGAAGTATTTCTAGAGCCTTTTCACCTCTTTTTTCTGTGTTCTGAAAACATCTACCCAACGTCTTCCTTCTCTTGGGTAAGGAGTGCTTTTCTAGAGTTGGTTATGGAGACGAGTCTCGTGTTTTAGTAATGTTATTTGGGATTTTTGAGAACACCGTCCAGACTTGTCCTGACCCGCTTTATAGTTCCAAAAGCATGCAAGCCTGCTCCACTTAGGTAGATGTTCATTGCTTTTGAGATGTTCCTTTTGATTCTAGAACACTAATAAGTCTCTTATGTATTCGGCCATAGCGGAATGCTCATTCTTCTTCCTAAAACTATTATTGGGGCTTGGGACTGAATCTGCAATTTTATTGGGAGGGGCAACTGTCAAGTGAGGAAATTCCCACTACCGATGTAGGCCAGCATTTTCTGGGCAACTGTAGTCTTAGGGTGCTGCCTAGAGCCCTTAGAGGCTAAACAGCTCTCCCAGTGAGCAGATTGTGCCAGAAATGGGCCCAAACCCAGGTCTATGCACTATAACACGCTGCCTCTCACTATTGATTATTGGTGTTTTAAAATCCTTACCTCCTTCCATCTTAGAATCAATACTCTGTATTGGTTACAAGGCAGGAGAGCAGGAAGGGCTAGGCAATGGGGGTGAAATGACTTGCCCAGGGTCACACCGCTGGGAAGTGTGTGAGACTAGATTTGAACCCAGGACCTCCCATCTCTGGGTCTAGCTCTCTATCAGCAGAGCCATATAGCTGCCTCCAGTATTGCGAAGGGAAGTTGGAAGAGAAAAGGCTGGAAAGGTAGTCTGGAGTCATGTAGGAAGGACTCTGAATTCCGGATTAAGGAGTTTGGATTTGGACCCGGTGAAGTTTCCTGAGCAGGGCAATAAGGTTTCAGGGCCATTAGTTCATCTGCCTGTGGTGGCCCAGAGGATTGGAAAGGGGAAATGGCCCTCTAGGGATTAAACAGAATAATGTAAAGGAAAGAGTGTTTACTAGGTCTGGAGTCAAGGACCTGGATTCAAAACCCGGGTCTGCTCCTACCAGCCCTGTGACTTCAGGAAAATAGTTTCCCCTTCCCTAAGCCTTGGGATCTTGGTAAAATTCAAAGGGATAGACTCAATGATCTCTGGGGGGCAATGGACAATTTAATAGGCCTGGAGTCAGGAAGACCTGAGTTCAAATTTTGTCTCAAATACTTACTAGCTGAGGTGACCCTGAGTAAATCACTTAACCTCTGATTGCCTCAGTTTCCTCATCCAAAAAGTGAGCTGGAGAAGGAAGTGGCAAACCACTCCAGAATTTTTGCCAGGAAAACCCCAAATAGGGTTACAAAGAGTTGGACACAATTGGAATGACTCAACAACAAATGATTTCTCTTTTTTTTATTAATTTATTTTTTAACATTATTTTATTTGGTCATTTCCAAACATTATTCATTGGAGACAAAGATCATTTTCTTTTCAAATGATTTCTAAGGTCCTCTTCAGGTCTAACGTTTTAGCAAAATCCTTACCTTCTGTCTTAGAATCAATACTAAGTATGGGTTCCAAGGCAAAAGATTGGTAAGGACTGGGCAATGGGGGTAAAGTGACTCATCCAGGGTCACACAGCTAGGAAGAGTCTAAGACTAGATTTGAACTTCTCAATCCACTGAGCCACCCAGCTGCCTCTAAAAGTCTAATTTAAGATCCTATGAATAGGGGGATGAGGGTGGGGATGGGATGGGAGTAAAAGGAGAAAATATGGAAGGGTGGTAGATAAAATGGGGAAGGAAGAGAAAATAGGGCTTGCTGACTAATTGTTAGGTAGGGGAGTGGGCTCAAGGGAGAGGAAGGAGTCATGGATGACTCCATAGTTTCAACCCTCAGGGACTGGGAGAACAATGAGACAGTCTCCTTTGGTGGAGAATGGTGCCTGGAGACCTTCTCCCTCCTTGTTAGTGCTTGGCCATATAAACTTAGTCTCTAACCTGACCACACTTTCAAGGTCCTGCCAACACGGTGCCTTTCCCTGGGGGACTGAGCTGCTGCTGATAAACTTAGAGTCTGAGTTCAAATTTCATCTCTACTGTTCATCATCATGATCCTTTTGGACAAGTCACTTGAACTCTCTGGACCTCCATTTCCTCAACTGTAAAATGAGGGCAGTTAGATGCTGCTGCAGGGGATAGAGCCCCAGCTTTGGAGTCAGAAAGACCTGAGATCAAATTTAGCCTCACACAGTTACTAGCTATGTGACCCTGAACAAGTCACTTCACCCTGCTGACCTCAGAATAAAATTAGCTTAGATAATCCACCTTTCCCTTGTGTATTAAATCCAAACTGTCCAGAGTTTATAGATTTTGTCTGTTTATTAGCTCAGGGTCTGGCTCTGCCAGCCCTGGGCTTGGCTACCCTTCCCAAACCAGATTACTGTCCCTAAATATCATACCTGAACCTAACAGTTAACTCAGTTACCTCAGATAGTGTATATAAGTGTAAAATTCATTATACCAACCTGAGAAGTCTCATTTGTGTCTGGTTAAAGGGCTGCTTTTGCCACCTTCCTCACATGGGCCACATTCTGCATTATTCCCTTGTGAGGGTATAAGCTTCTCCATTGAACCTAGTTCTGTACCCTTAGCACCTTGCAGAGTGCCCCGTACACAGGATGTGCTTGATACAATGAATAATCTGGAAATGGGTAGCACATGATAACATCTGTACAACCCAGTGGAATTGCTTGTGGGTTCTGAGAGGGGGGAGGGAAGAGGGGATGGAGAGAAAAGGAATCATGGAAACGTGGAAAAATATTTAAAAATAAAAATGTAGATTACGTAAAAATCCTTTCTATTTTGAGCATTCTACATTTGGGGAAAGGATGTGCCCGTTTTCTAATCAGAATTAGAGACGCCTGAGAGACTTTACATGGCCCAATTCTTTGATGCCTTAGAGTTCTTTTGTGCCTTTTTAAAAGGTGGACCCTTAGAATCACAGAGCAGGGAATATCAGAAACAAGAGGAACTTTTTCGAACCCAGAACGTCATCGGAGCTGAGAGATACCTTTGTAAGCACCCAGGCCAATCTTCCCATTTTATAGATGGGCTCCCAAAGGGGAAGGAAGTGAGCTGCCTAAATTACATGATGCGGTCATGGCAGAGCCTTGGCTACTTTCATAATGCCTATCAAATCAATCAGAGGGTGGCACAGTTTGCTGTGACTTGTGTGGAAGATCATTAGTACCACTGAGTCTCAGGGGAGCTTGAGGAGCAATAGACAGAATCCTAGCCCCGGGGGAAGAAAGATATGAGTTCAAATCAGATCTCAGATGCTTACTAGTAATATGATGTTAGGCAAATCACCTAGCCTCCATTTGCCTCAGTTTCCCCATCTGTAAAATCAGGATAACCATAGAACCCACCTCTGAGGATTGTTGTGAGGATCAAACATACTACTACTACTACTAAATTATCATTATATATAATATATAAATATATAATATTTTTATATTTATTATATTTATATATAATAGAGTATATTTAGATATTTTTATTTTATTTGTTTTTATATGTTATACATAATATATGAATATATAATATTTATGTTCATACATTTTTATATTTATTTATGTTCATATATTATGTAATAAATATATAAAAATATGATAAAATGCTTGGCACAGACCTGGCATATAGCAAACCTTGTATAAATGCTAATTATTCATTGTTATTATTGTGCAGAGGCCTTCCTTGGACCTCAGCTTCTGGCCAGGAGGCTGCCTGTCTTCTAACCTCAGGGAGACTAGAAGGTTCAGAACAAGCCAGCCTCCTCCTAGGCTAGGAACGAGGAGCCCTCCTCAGCTTTGATGTGCACAGAGATCTTGGTGGAAGTACTGAGTCAGCAGGTGGGGGGTTGTGGAAAGGGACCCAGGTACATAACAAGCACCTCCCACCACTGGGCCCTGGGAGCCACTTTACTCCTCTGAGCCTCAGTTTCCTCATTCAGAACATGAGACGTGGGCCTTGGCGCCTGAGATGTCCCTCAGCCCCGATCTGGGATCCTTCAACCTTTCTTCCCTCGGCAGGAGCCTGACCACTCACTGTGTAAATGTATGAACTAGCTGCCATGGAGGCGGCTTCACAGCCAATCCAGAATAGTCAGGGAAAGCTTCATGGACAAGGGGGAACGGAGCCCATTGTCTACGGCTCTCCAAAGAAGCAATCATGAAGAAAGGTCTGCTGTAGAAAACTGGCTACAGTCAACGATTAAAACAGACAATTCTGTTTTAGAGAGATGAGGCGTCAGGCAAGAGTCTGTGTAACTGCTTGTGGTCTTTTGGGAGGTGGATGTTGTGGGAAGATAAAGTATCCTTTTGAACCTTTCCATTTCTAAGGATCTCCCACTCTTTGAGACATCTTAAAACCCAATCCACAGTCGCCTAAAAATTGTATCTTCCCCAGGAACGGGTTTTTTCCATCTTCTCGGCCCAATTTTATCTTTTTAAGAGCCCTTTCCTTCCTTTCACAAAGGATCGGATGTTGAAGTCATAGAAAACAAATGTGGGGATCCAACTCTCTTGTCCAATGAGAATATATTACTTTAAGGGTTTCAGCAGATCTGTTTCAGGTCGCCACTGTTTGTTGTTCTGGGTTCATCTGCAAATTGACGCCTAATTATTTGGTTTAGCTGGTTTTCTGTGCTGGCTCATTTCCTCCTCAATTGCTTTGGTTTGTGATGAAATCCTGCTAGTTGTCTTCAGTCTTCCTGACCTTTAGGGCAAGGAAAGAGTGCAATAAGCTACAAGAAGAAAGGCAACTATATGGCATACCAAGGGGCATATCTATTGAGGGTATTTTTTTTTATCACATATCTCACTAGGAACATATTGTATATATTTTATTGCATACCTCACTAGGAACTTTAAGAGAAATTAGAATTTGACACATAAATAATGAAGGAGCATAGGCCATATACCCAGAAAGTGTCTCTCCAGAAAAACTGAATATTTTGTTTGAAGGTAAGCAATGAGTATGTCTATAAATTAAATGCATATCTATAAATAAACTTGAAAAATTCACAGAAAGATATTATTCATATGAAAGCAACTTTTGAAAAACAGCCAAAAAAGACGAGTACTTAGAACAATCTATTCTTCTAAACAAAGATTAAATCAGCTACTAAGTACAAAAACTTCAAAGTCTTTTTTGTTATTACTGTGATTAAATTACTAAATGTTTTTAAAGGGTGTTTCAGAGAAATTCCAAAAATAGGAGGGTGCCTTGGAGAAGGTGGGATGAATCCCAAAAGGAAACTTTTATGTTTTACCTTGCCTTTTATGAAGGGAACAGTTAAATAAACTTGGGTTTTTAACAATATTAGCTATCAGAATTTGTTTAGAGTGGCTTTGTCAAGTTTGAGTCAATAATAAATATGGGGAAGCAACTAAGGTGGCTCAGTAGACTGAGAGTCAGGCCTGGAGTCAGGAGGTCCTGAGTTCAAATGTGACCCCTGGGAAATCATTTAATTCCCACTGCTAGCCTTTACCACTCTTCATGAAGGTAAGGGATTTAAGGAATAATAATAACAATAATAAATAATATAGGAAAGAACATAGACCTTTACCAAAAAGAGCATAATAATTAAAGAACAGTGGAAGAAACAAATTTGTTAAATCATAATGTTAAACATAAATGGACTGTACTTTACAATAGAAAGGAAAAGGGCTACAAAAGATTAAAATTAGAATTAAAAAAAACATTTTATTTATGGGAATCTCATTTCATCCCAAAAGTTTTACACAAATGCAAACTGAAAGATTGGTCTAGACTGAGTTGGAGAATCTGGGTTCAAATTCCATTTCTGATTATTACTACCTATGGACAAGTTATTAGTCACTGAATTCCTTGGACCTTGACTTCATCATCTGTAAAATGAGGGATTTAGACAAGATGTGCCTTCTGAACTCTTTTGGCCTCATTCACAATGTAGCAAGAGGTTTTAGTGGACTGCAAGCTCAGTGGCAGCCCCTGGTGCTAACATGATCTAACTATGTATTGAGAATCATAACGGGAAAAACTAATGGTCAGACCACATCCAGGTATGAGGTTCAGCTCTGGCCTCCACATGTGAAGAATCAGTCAATGAACAAGCATTTATTAAGTGCCTACAACATGCTGGGGAGCAAGGAGGAAGAGAGAAGCGTTTCTGTAGTGCCTCCTCTGTGCCAGGCACTCTGCCAGGCTCTTATAAATCTGATCTCATTTGAACCTTACCACAGTCCTGGAAAGTGGGGGCTGTTGTCATCTCCAAGTCACAGAGGGAAACAGGTGAAGTGATTCGTCCAGGGTCACAGCCACATCCAAAACTAGATTCGCATTCGCCTCTTCCTGACTCTATGCCCAGTTCTATGTCCACTGGGGTGCCACCTGCTGGCCAGCAAAGTGCTAGGCACAGTCCTGGCCACTTGGAGATACAAAGAGGAAAGTAAAATAGTCCCTGCCCTCAAGGAACTTGTACTCAATAAAGAGAAACAAACATATACACATTGAAGCAGAAGCAAAATAGATAGAAGGACATGGGGGGGGGGGATTAGAGGGGGGACAGGGTGAGGAGGCAGCCAAAGGCCGAAGCCAAAGGAAGGAATGGGAGCCATCGAGCCTGGACTCAGGGGAGACCAGAAGGGCTGCTTCTCCCATGGATCTCACTCAATACAAGCATTCCCCTGCACAGCATTGAACGTCTGATGGCAAAGGGCCTGTTCCTCGGGGTTCCCTTTAAGGAAGTTCACTTTGTCCTTTAAAACCATTTAATCGTTCCTGTGGAAAGAGTGCCAAGCCAGCTCACCACCCAAGTGAGGACAGTGCCATGGGACATGCCTGATCCTCCTTCTTTGGGCGCCATTTGGCCTCAATGCCAAAGCCTGGACTCTGGCCACATGGGAGGGAAGACGGGGGGGGGGGGGACAGCTTTAGACTGTTATAGTTGGGGTTCACAGTGAAGTCAGCTCGCTTCTTTAATCTGAGACAAACAGACTCCACAGACCATGTTTGGAACATTATTAAAGCCGATTTCTATATTTATCCAGGAAGGAATGGCACCGCTGAGTGGAGGTGGTGCTGATTCCAGATCTCCTGAGCCCACCCTGAGGCAGTAGGTCTAGACTGTGTCTGTGTAGCCAGATCATGGAGAAGGGGCTAATCTCTCCTCGGATTCTGAAGCAGCCCTCCTAACGGGTCTTGTCCCAGTTCGACCAGCAGCTATGGGTGAAGAAAGGGGCAAAGAAAGAATTAGACAATAATATAATGCACAGAGCAACCAGCCTTATATCGTGATATATTTTAACTATGTGAGGAGAGAGAGAGACAGACAGAGAGGGGGATGATAGATAGATAGATAGATAGATAGATAGATAGATAGATAGATGGAAAGAAAGAAAGAAAGAGAGAGAGAGAGAAGAAAGAGAGAAAGAAAGAGAGAAAGGAAGAAAGAGAGAAAGGAAGAAAGGAAGAAAGAAAGAAAGGAAGAAAGAAAGAAAGAAAGAAAGAAAGAAAGAAAGAAAGAAAGAAAGAAAGAAAGAAAGAAAGAAAGAAAGAAAGAAAGAAGAGAGAGAGAGAGAGAGAGAGAAAGAGAGAGAGGAAGAAAGGAAGAAAGAAAGAAAGAAAGAAAGAAAGAAAGAAAGAAAGAAAGAAAGAAAGAAAGAAAGAAAGAAAGAAAGAAAGAAAGAAAGAGAAAGAAAGAAAGAAAGAAAGAAAGAAAGAAAGAGAAAGAAAGAAAGAAAGAAAGAAAGAAAGAAAGAAAGAAAGAAAGAAAGAAAGAAAGAAAGAAAGAAAGAAAGAAAGAAAGAAAGAAAGAAAGAAAGAAAGAAAGAAAGAAAGAAAGAAAGAAAGAAAGAAAGGAAGGAAGGAAGGAAGGAAGGAAGGAAGGAAGGAAGGAAGGAAGAAAGAAAGGAAGGAAGGAAGGAAGGAAGGAAGGAAGGAAGGAAGGAAGGAAGGAAGGAAGGAAGGAAGGAAGGAAGGAAGAAAGAAAGAAAGGAAGGAAGGAAGGAAGGAAGGAAGGAAGGAAGGAAGGAAGGAAGGAAGGAAGGAAGGAAGGAAGGAAGGAAGGAAGGAAGGAAGGAAGAAAGAAAGAAAGGAAGGAAGGAAGAAAAAAAGAAAGAAAGAAAGAAAGAGGATATAAACCAGGATGCCAAGGATATAAACAGGCAAGCAACCCTGTTCATGGCTTACATTCTAGTAGAAAGATGGTACCTGAAGGGCACTAGAAAGTGGAAGGGAAGAGTACCAGGTCAGGCACAACACCTCTGAGAAAGGGAAAAGAGTTGAGCACACAGTGGAGCACGGCTTGGATCTTTCCCAAAATGGTGGTCCTATGGAGGGAGTCACCAATGGGGAGAAGGCAACCCCAGGGCAAAGGTTTCTGAGGACAGTAAGGTGACAGGAAAGGAGAAGGAGGTCTAATCTGGAGAGATTTGAGGTGAAGGTGAGCATGAGGGCTCACGTGGCCAGGTGGTCACTGAGACCCTGGGTGAGCCAGGCTTCTAGCTACAATAGGAGAAAATGGGGCTCAACAATAGCTCTTTAGAGATCTCCCTCAGTTCTGTGGGCTCCTTCTGGATCCTTTCTAGTTCCTAATGTGGAATACTTTGGATCCTGCCATGGCCTTCATGATTCCCTGAGGCCACCAAAGACCAACTTTGCTATTTCTTACCTATGTGACCTTGGGCAAGTCACTTAACCTATGTGGACATCAGCAGGCTCATTGCTCATCAACTCTAACCAATAGATAAGACTATGCTAGATGATCCTTGAGGTCCCTTCCTACTCTAATTCTAGAATTCCATAATCTTTGTCTGGCTCCAATATACCCTTCCAGACATATCACACGCTATTTCCCCTCACACACTCAACACAGAAGCCAAACTGGCCTGTTTGATGTTCACCATGCGCACCATTCGATGCCTGTGCCAGGAATGGTGTTCCTCCTTATCTCTGTGGCTCCCTTCAAGGCTCAAACTCACAGGAGGCCATTCTTGACTTCTCCTTTTATTAGGGCTCCTCCCCATCATTTGTATGGACTGAGCTGTGAATATGTCGGATCTCTGGAGCCCAGGATTATGTAGACACCTAGAGGACTCAGATGGTTTCACTTTGTCTTTGTATCCCTAGCAGAGATAGACGAGAGAATGACAGAAATAGAGAGGCAAAAAGAAGCAGAAAAGAAGGGGGTCAGCCATATTGGGAGAGTAAGGGATGACCAATGGCCAGTGCCCATTCTCCATGAAATGTCAAGGTAGGCCTGGACTTCACAAATCTTTTTTATTATTATTTTATTTAATTGATTAATTAAGAAAAATTTTCCATGGCTACCTGATTCATGTTCTTTCCCTCCCCTCCTCCCACCCCCTCCTGTAGCCAATGAGCAATTCCACTGGGTTTTACATGTGTCCTTGATCAAGACCTGTTTCCATATTGTTGTTATTTTTTTGTCTTGGATCATTTTATTGCTGTTGGTAGAAAAGTCTATCCCATTTGCTCATTCCACAATATTGCAGTTCCTGTGCATCATGTTCTCTTGGTTCTGCTTGTTTCACTCTGCATCAGTTCATGGAGGTCTTTCCAGCTCTTTCTGAAATCACTCTGTTCTTCATTCCTTATAGCACAATAGTATTCCATTAACATCATCTGCCACAAGTTGTTCAACCATTCCCCAATAGAAGGGCATCGCTGTAGTTTCCAATTTTTTTTTTGCCACCACAAAAAATGCAGCTATAATCATGGCCCTTCTTAAGGATCCTGGGGTCTAGCTCAGCTCCCAGGAGCTGGGAGAAGTCAAAGTAAGGGGGGGAAGGCAAAGCCTGAGCCAGGGGCAGCAGAAGCAGAGAAAGTTCATAACCTGGATCATCCACTGTGAGGACAGATGATTATTGACATTTCCCTCCCAAAGTGTGCCCTGGGCTCACACCCAACTAAAGACTAAAGTTCAGCAATCTTAAAAGTACGTACCAAATCTTCACCAACATCCCACAAAGAATGTGGCTTACTCATAATACTGACAAAAAGGAAGATGCATTAATTTTTTCTTTTTTGAGCCTCAGTTTCCTTTTTTCTCCCTAACTTAAAGTGCAATGACCACTCATGGGTCCAGTCCCAATATTGATTCCCACGAAAGTTTTTTTTAATTTTATTTAATTAATGATTTAGAATATTTTTCCATGGTTACATGATTTATGTTCTTTCCCTCCCCTCCTCCCACTTCCTATAGCCAATGCACAATTCCACTGGGTTTTACATGTGTCATTGATCAAGACCTATTTCCATATTATTGTTATTTGCACTAGGGAGATCATTTAGGGTATATAACCTCAATCATATCCCCATTGACCCATGTGATCAAGCAGTTGTTTTTCTTCTGTGTTTCCACTCCCACAGTTCTTTCTCTGGATGTGGATACATTCTTTCTCCTCAGTCCTTCTGGATTGTCCTGGGTCATTGCATTGCTGCTAGAAGAGAAGTGCATTACATTCGATTGTGCCACAGTGTATCAGTCTCTGTGTACAATGTCCTGATTCTGCTCATTTCACTCTGCATCAGTTCCTGGAGTTCATTCCAGTTCACATGGAATCCCTCCAGTTCATCATTCCTTTCAGCACAGTAGTATTCCATCCCCATCAGATACCACAATGTGTTCAGTCATTCCCCAATTGAAGGACACATCCTTATTTTCCAATTTTTTGCCACCACAAAGAGCAAAGCTATGAATATTCTTGTACAAGTCTTTTTCCTTATTATCTCTTTGGGGTACAAACCTAGCAATGCTATGACTGGATCAAAGGGTAAACAGTCTTTTAGTGCCCTTTGGGCATAGTTCCAAATTGCCCTCCAGAGTGGTTGGATCAATTCACAACTCCACCAGCAATGTATTAGTGTCCCAACTTTGCCACATCCCCTCTAGCATTCATCACTTTCCTTGGCTGTCAGGTTAGCCTCTGCTGACTTCACAAATCTTACAGGAGGGCATGTGTGAAAGACAAATGGAGTGGGAAGGCAATGAGATGGGTCTCGATCTGTACCACTGGAGGCTAGGACCAAACCAGCATCAGAGGTCCATAGGCCTAGAGCAGGAAGGTTTCAGAGGTCCTCTAGGCTAACCTTTAACTCTGCAGATGAAGAAACTGAAATCTGGAAGAAGCTGAATAATTTGTCCAAAGTCACATAGAGGGGCAGTCAGTCCATCCATCAGAGTTCTAAATGATCCCCAGTGACTAGCACAAAGCTTGGCATGCAGAAAGTCCTTGAAGATTTGTTTAAAGAAGGGGTGAGTGGCTGGCTGAACATCATATGACTGGATCAGTTGATCCTGGCTTTGATAGCTTTCTATCCCAACGTATCACATCCCCTGATGGAACTAAGGCGGTGAGGGTCAGAGGCCGTGTCTGCTAAAGCAGGCAGGAAACGCTGGTCCAACACTGTGATTGCCTTTGCCATGGAGGCAGAATTGGCCACAACAAAGATTGGCTGAGATGTCTGGTTTGAAGATCTCCTGGATGCAGCCAGGGAAGGACCTTTGACTGGAAGAGTTCCAGGGACAGTGAATGGAGTCAGAGAGAGGAGCTGGACAAACCCTTCCCTGGGGCAGGACTGATCTCGTGATGGATCCAACTGGAAAGGGGAGCTCAAGACTGGTTAGAAGAAGGTTGTGGAATAAAGTGAAGCTCAGTCACCCATCAGGACAGCAGGGACCCTAGGAAGCCTAAGGAAATGTGTCAGAGGGTCATCAGATCACAGGGTTTTTTTAAAAAAAATCTTCTGTCTTTACCTTCTGTTAGAATCACTACTGTGTATTTTGTAAGGGCTAGGCAATGGGGGTCAAGTGACTTGCCCAGGGTCACACAGCTGGGAAGTATCTAAGGTCATATTTGAACCCAGGACTTCCCATCTCTAGGCCTAACTCTCAATCCACTGAGCCACCCAGATGTCCCCCAGATTACAGATTTACATCTGGAAAGGATTATAAAGGTCAGCCCAAAGGGGTTATGTCTGCTCCATGGTGACACAAAGTGGGGCGAAAGACAGGATTTGAATTCAAGCCATGTGATTACAGGGGTTTTTGCAGAACTGTCAAAAAACAGAAAGGGGCTTCTCAAAGGATCCTTGGTTCCCAAACAAGAGACAGAGGATCACAAGAACTTAAGTGGATCATTTTGATGATATGAAATTCAAAAGTCTTTGCACAGACAAAACTAATACAATCAAAGTTATAAGGAAAACAGGAAACTGAGGGGAAATGTTATAGCAAATGTCTCTCATAAAGGCCTCATTTCTCAAGTATATAGGGGAAAGAGCCAAATTTGCCAAAATGCGAGCTATTCTCCAATTGCTAAATGGTCAAAGGATACAAGCAGGCAGTTTTCAGAAGGAGAAATCATACTTATCAGTAGTCATACGAAAAAATGCTCTATATTTCTCCCTATTAGAGAAATGCAAATGAAAACAGCTTCAAGACACCACCTCCCATCTATCACATGGCTAACATGACAGCAAAGGGAAGTGACAGATATTGGAGGGATGTGGCAAAATTGGGATGCTAACACATTGTTGGTGGAGTTGCGAACTGATCCAATCATTCTGGAGAGTCATTTGGAACTGTACCCAAAGGGCTTTAGAACTGTGCATGCCCTTTGATGAAGCAATACCACTACTAGGTCTGTATCCTAAAGAGACCAAAGACAGGGGGGAGGAACTGTAGGCACATTCATCTCTCGTGCCTGTCCCCCCTCCCCCAAAGTCTCATGAAGTCCAGGTCTATAGGTGCCTTTACTGTAGACACTTTGACATTTCATTGAATATCAGTGGAGCATTGGTGCTATCCATTGGTCATCCCTCACCCCACCCCTCCCAATATGGTTGGTCCCCTTTCTTTTCTGGTGCCTTTTGTCTTTCTCTGTCTCTGCCTGTCATTCACATCATGTACAAAGATTTTACACAAATATTTATCTTGGCTCCCTCTGGGGTGGCCAAAGGACTGAAAATTGAGAGGATGCCCATCAGTTGAGAAATGGTTAAACCAGTTGTGGTATATGCTTATGATGGAATACTATTGTGCTATAAGAAATAATGAGCAAGGGGCAGCCTGGTGACTCAGTGGTTGGGGGACAGACCTAGGGACAGGAGATCCTGGGTTCAAATCTACTCTCAGACACTTCCAACTGTGGGACCCTGGGCAAGTCACTTAATCCCCATTGCACAGGCCTTACTCTTTTATCTTGGAACTGTAATAGGGAGGTTTTAGGGAAGGGATGGAGGGAAGGCTAACAGATGGGATCACACTAACCAATTATATAAAACAGGTTTATTATCTAAAGGGACATAGAATTGGGAAAAGAATCAAGGAAGAACTTATTTCTAACTCACCAGATATTAACCTTAGCCTTTCTAAATAAATCTTAACTTAACTAACTAAGCTAATAAATGATACAAAGGGATAGGAATGTCCACAGGGCCCAGACTCTCACAACTCCAGAGTCCTTGGTGGGGTCAGACCACAGAATCAAGATGTAGGGTCTCCACAAGGTCCAGGTAGGGAGGAGGTTCACACCCACTCACACCGTCCACCAGTGTGTACAGGGACACTCGCCAAGCTTTGAAAAGATAATCCAAGTCCTTGGCAGCTCCACAGATGGGTTTCTTCAAGAAGACACTTTGACATAGAGCCTCTCTGTCTGCCACCCAGCTTGAGAGAGAGAGAGTTGCCAGCTGCCCAACTGCCTTAGAATTCTGACCCAGCCAGCTCTGTAGAATCTTGGTTTGAAGGCTGTCAGTCAGCCTTGCGCAATTCCCTTGCTACAGAACAGATCCTTAGAATCAATTCTAAGACAGAAAGTTTGGGTTTGAAAAAAAAAGAAAAAAGAAATAATGAGCAGAATAGTTTCGGAGAAACCTGGGGAGACTTATATGAACTGATACAAAGTGAAATGAGCAGAACCAGAAGAACTGTATACCCTAACAGCAATAATGTACAACGAGCAACTGTGAAAGACCTTATTAGCTCCTCTGATCAAGATAACGATAGAGAAGTCAAAGGATCCATGTGGAAAAATACTCTCCGTTTTCAGAGAAAGACTTGATGAACTCTGAGCAGACTCTGATTGAGCAGACTTTTAAAAGTTTCTTTGGGGGCAGCTGGGTAGCTCAGTGTAGTGAGAGCCAGGCCTAGAGACCTAGAGAGGTCCTAGGTTCAAATCCGGCCTCAGACACTTCCCAGCTGTGTGACCCTGGGCAAGTCACTTGACCCCCATTGCCTAGCCCTTACCACTCTTCTGCCTTGGAGCCAATACACAGTATTGACTCCAAGATGGAAGGTAAGGGTTTAAAAAAAAAGTTTCTTAATATTTCTTGTTTTGTGGTGAAAATGTATAACCATAATGCAAAAATGCCGAGCTTGATAGGTTTACTGAGAGGGGGCCAAACTCCTAATAAAGCCAGACCCTGGCCAAGACGCTGAGGAGGCAGCCTTTTTTATAGAGAGAAATCTTACAACGCAGTGACAGAAAATACAATCAGAATTAAAATAGAAAGAAGACAAAATCTTTCACGTGGGCATTTCTTAATGAATGACCGCCAAGTGCTGGTTAAGTGTCAAAAAGATCACTCTGGGTGGGAACTTATGGCTATTAGAGCTGACCTTTCCAAGGCCTGTGCAATACTCAGTCAGGGTGCTGTCGATTGTGGTGTAATATTAGAGGCAGCAGTTTGGTTAACCACTATGTGCCCACAAGAGGAGCCCTCCAGCTCCTGTGAGCATCTCGTGATGCACCCGAAAGGGCTGTGCTGGGATTAGTGGAAGCTCCTGGGTTCTAGGTTTAAGGTCAAGATGTAAACAAGATTGGAGACTTCCCTAAACTGTCATTTTCTTCGCTGATCTTTATCCAGCTATACTATTTGACTCAAAACGAATGATCGTGTTATGAAAATACTCGTATAACCCGAGAAGGGGTGGGGATTGGCACTCACAGCTTTGTGCATGTGTTTTCTTTTGCAACATGTTTAATATGGAAATGTTTCACATGACTTCACATGTGGAGCTGATATCGTCTAACGTTCTCCCGGGGTAAGAGAGGAGGGGGAGGACGGGAGAGAATTGAGGACTCGAAATTTTAAAAATGTTCATTTGATTTTTGTACATAATTGGGAAATGTCTAATTAAATAAAAACATTTTTAGGGGGCAGCTGGGTAGCTCAGTGGATTGAGAGTCAGGTCTAGAGATGGGAGGTCCTAGGTTCAAATCTGGACTCAGACACTTTCCAGCTGTGTGACCCTGGGCAAGTCACTTGACCCCCATTGCCTAGCCCTTACCACTCTTCTGCCTTGGAGCCAATACACAGTATTGACTCCAAGATGGAAGGTGTGTTAAAAAAAAAAAAAACATTTTTAAATTGTAAAAAGGACTTGATGTGGGGGGCAGTTAGGGGTTGAGTGGATTGAGAGATGAGAAATTCTAGGTTCCAATCTGGCCTCAGACACTTCCTAGCTGGGTGACCCTGGGCAAGTCACTTAACCCCCAATTCCTCTACCTTGGAACCAATACGCAGTATTCATTCTGAGATGAAGGTGATGGTTTAAAAAACAAAAAGGACTTAGTTCTCCCTCACTGGCATTGTTTGGCAGAAACGGGACGGCAATTTACTGAAGATATTGTAGAGAGATCAGCCATCGGTGACACAAGGGGACCTCTTGGGGGACCTCGGGCTTAATTTCTGTGACTGGAGAATGTGTGTGCTTCTCTGTTCCTCCCAATCCCCCTCCTAAAATCATTCTGATTCCTCTCATGAGAACAAAGGCCAAAATGAGCTTGGAGCAGGAGGCTCAGTGAAATCCGTGCCCCAACCCCTGCCAGCCAGACACGGATGCTGATAAACAGACCATGGCTGCTGAGGACAATAGCATCACACAGAAGCGGTGATGAGGTGGATTCTTGGCACAAGGAAGACATCAGCAGAGCTAGAAACCAGCCTTCCCAGCAACCACTTCTTGCTTGTCGGGGAGAGCCGAGAAGGCCCAGGTCAACTCCATTTTCCAATATAAGCGTGTGTCTGAAATCTTATAGAAGAGGAGAAGCAGCAGAAGAGAAAGCTGGTGTCTTGTGCATAGTAGGTGCTTCATGAATGCTAGCAGAATTTAATTAAAGTAACATGCTTGAGTAGAAAGAGTGTTGGCTCTGGAGTCTGAGGGCTTGCATTCAAATTCTCCTCTTAGTAGAGTGTTGTAGTATAATGTAGTATATAAGGGGGTCAATGGAGACTCCGGAAGACCTGGGTTCAAATTTCACCTCAGACACTTACTAGCTATGTGACTCTGGGCAAGTCCATTTCCTCATCTGAAAAATTAGGTGATGGACTCAGTGACTTCTGAGGTCTTTTTAGGCACAAGATTCTATCAGTCCTGTAGAGTTGCATTCCACCAGCTATCTCCTCTTCTGGAGGGGCCTTCTAGTCCCCACTCCCTGAAGACTGAGCAGAGAGGCCTCTGAGGGGATTCACCTGGGAGATCCTGTTAGACCAGTTTCTCCTCCTTTGGAATTGAAATCAGCTCCAGAATGGAATGCTCCTTCAAGGAAACCGGAGCTTGGGAGGCCATCATGGGGCAGGCCATGGAGCCCTTCTGTCCTGGGCAGCCTTTGGGTGCAGCCCATCTGCGTCATACTGGGAGAACTGGTTAGAAATAGGACTGAGGAGCAGCCTCGGAATCCCGAAGCCCTGGGCACTTGCTCATACCAGTACTAGTCTTGGGAATCTGGTGAGTCATGGAACCACTCCCTGTCCCAGACAACTCTCAACTTGGGGGCCATGAATTTGGATGGGGAAAAAGCCATCCTTATTTTCTCTGACCTGGAATTTAAATGGACCATTTCTTCAATTATTTAAAAAACATGATTCTGGGGGAAGCTCGGTGGCCCAGTGAATTGAGAGCTGGGCCCAGAGACAGGAGGTCCTGGGTTCAAATCTGGCCTCAGACTTAGCAATTATATGACCTTGGGCAAGTCACTTAACCCCCATTGCCCAGCCCTCACCACTTTTCTGTTTTGGAAATAATAAACAGTATTGGTTCTAAGATGGAAAGAAAAATTTTTTTAATTATGTATTTATTTTTATAATTTTGGATTTTAATTTTAATAAATCTCCACATAAGTTTTCCAAGATTATAGGATACAAATTGTCTCCCTCCTTTCTTCCCTCCCTACCCCCAGAGCCGATAAGCAATTCAAGCAATTCAATCTGGGTTACACATGTATTATCACGTAAAACATATTTCCATATTATTCATTTTTGTAAGCAAATATTATAGAACCAAATCCCCAAATCATATACCCAAATCAATAAGTGATGGATCAATCATATGGGTTCTTCTGCATTTCCGCTCCCCCAGTTCTTCCTCTGGATGTGGATACATTCTTTCTCATAAGTCCTTCAGAATTGTCCTGGATCATTGTGTTGCTTCTATTAGAGAAGTCAGTTACATTCAATTGTGCTACAATGTATCAGTCTCTATGTACGATGTTCTCCTTGTTCTGCTCCTTTCACTCTGCATCAGTTCATGGAGGTTGTTCCAGTTCACATGGAATCCCTCCAGTTCATCATTCCTTTGAGCACAATAGAATTCCATCACCATCAGATACCACAATGTGTTCAGCCATTCTCCAATCAAGGGACACCCCCTCAGTTTCCACCTCTTTGCCCCCACAAAAAGAGCTGCTAGGAATATCTTTGTACAGGTGGGGCCTTTCCCTTTTGTTATCTCTTTGGAATACAGACATGGCAGTGGTATTGCTGGATCCAAAGGTACAGGTTGTTTTCTAGCCCTTTGGGCACAATTCCGAATTGCCTTCCAGAATGGTCCAATCATAAGGCTTTTTAAACAAGAAAAAACAAAGCCAAACAAGCGAATGTGATTCTGAGAAGGCCTCTCTCAACTGGCAAAGGGACCTAGCACACAAACGAGAGCCAGAATCCCGGGTCTAAGACTAAAGATGGCACCACAATGGCAGCCTCCATTGGCTGAGGGAGTTTAGAGCTCCCTCTGCTAATGAAGTCACAGTCTGGATGGAAAATTAAAACTAAAAACCCAAACCCAGAGGCACAGAGCTGTGGTTGGAGGGCGTCTCCCATTCCCTTCACTGTGGGGTGACCATACAAAGAACTCCAAAGATCCCAGGCTAACTCCAGAGTCACTGAGCTCTTTTGCTTGGCCCACCTCCTCGTAAACATTCATATTTATTTCAGGCAAAGATATTCCTGGTTGTATACAAGATGCTGCTCTCCGACTATCCACAGGGCCTTTGGGCAGGGTTGCTGGCTGCCTTCCCTCTTGCTGCTTTTCTATTTGGTTAAAGACAGACTTTGGACTGCCCAGAGGGAGACTTGGACAAGGGTGGAGGCCCTTCCTTCCCTGAGGCTGACTCTTTCCCAGTCAGGGAGGGTCCGAGGCCCAGAAGGAGGCTTTTTCCAGTGGCTCTGATCCCCCTTGACTGAAAGGGATAAAGGAAGAGAAAGATGGGTTAACTTTCCCTGGAGAAAGGATTCGCACTCTGGGCAAGAAGTCCAACTCTTCTCTGAAGTAGGTTAGCCTGTCCCTTTCTTCTTCTCCCAGCACATAGAGAGGAGGACTTCCCCAGACAGATGCCCACAGGGGCTCTGCACCAGGCTTCTTGGCTTGATCCACTTGGAGAGCCCGGGAGCTACGGCCTAGATTCTGCCTGGCCAAATGGGACAGAGCTGAGTGACAGGGTGGCCCCGATCCACTTTCCTCTCATAGTATCATCTCTGGTACCAAAGGAAGACGTGGATAGAAATCACGGAAACTGAGATCCAGAGAGGTAAAATGATTGGCCAGCGTCACACAGGAAGCGGCAAAGCTTGGATTCAAAATGAGGGAATGCCTTGGTCTATATTCCTTTTTTAAAAAAATCCTCCCCCTCCATTTCAGAACTAATCCTGTGTATTGGTTCCAAGGCAAAGGGCTAGGCTATGGGGGTTAAGTGACTTGCCCAGGGTCACCCAGCTAGGAAGTATCTAAGCTCATATTTGAACCCAGGACCTCCCATCTCTGAGTCTGGCTCTCAATCCACTGAACCACCTGGCTGCCCCCTTCTCCCACATTCTTTAGTCCTCTGACTGCCATTGTAGTTTGAGCCAATGAGTTCTGGAGCTCAGTTTTTCTTCAATTACAAGTGAGAGGGTTAGACTAGAATATTTTAGAGGTGCTTTCCAGGCCTGGAGCTATGATCCTCTACATAGCTCTACTCTCCCTACTTGTACTCACATTCAAAGATTAGTACCCCAGAAAGCTGTTTACTCCTACTCTCAGGATTCTCTCGGGCTCTGTTTCTAACTCCGTAGTTCGTAAGCCCCCACTAGTGCACTTTCCATTAATAATCAGTCTGGGGACCTAAATAGCAATTAGTAAAAGCATTTAGTAAAACAAAGGATCCCTTACCTTCCGCTAAAGCTGTGTCTATTCTTCTATAACTCCACATAGCATTCGTGGGAAGTGTCAGCTCAGACTTGAAGTGCAATGGCAGTAAGGCACACATATGTGCAGAATACACTTATAACAAAGGGTAACTCACAACCCAGAGCCCTGCACTGGGGCTAAAGTGCCAGGGCTGGAGTCAGGGATACTCATTTTCCTGAGTTCAAATAGAGGCTCAAATACTTACTAGCTGTGGGGCCCTGGGCAGGTCATTTCCCCCTGTTTGCCTCTGTAAAATGAGCTGGAGAAGGAAATGGCAAACCACTCCAGGATCTTTGCCAAAAAAACAAAACAAACCCAAATGGGGGTCAACAAAGACTTGGACACAACTGAAATGACAATGACAAAAACACCTCCAAATACCTGGGACCTCAGAGCCTAGAAATGCTCTTTCTTTATAGAATCTTTATCTAGTTCTGGGGGGGGGGGGAGAGCATTCTCAGGGCTTTCTGACCCCAGGAATCAGGTGCATCTGCCAGGCTTCCCAGGACATTTGGATCTATCAGAACACACAAAATCATCACCACGCGTGGACGTGTCCACATGTGATACTTATTTACCTACAATCAGGAGGGCACAAATACAAGCAAGACTGAGAAAGCCGTGTGCCCACAGCCATGTAGAGGCTGAGGGGGAGACTCTTAGGACCAGCTCCACAGCCAGGGAGAAAAAAGAGAAAGCTAACAAGCAAGTCACCTCATTTGTGCCCACTGAGTCTTGGCTCAGCCACCAGTCAGGAGAGAGAGCAGGTTCCTGGGAATGGCCAGAACAGGGTTGGTTAGAAGTATCTCTGAAGTCACTGGGATGGGCAAATCGGAGCAGACCCTAAGCCCCTGTGACACATATATCAGGATTTTGTCTTTGTGGAGGCCTTTGGGGACCCCTAGACCCCCCCATCCCACCCGAGAAGCCCTTCCCATGGAAGGTCCATTGCTTGGACTATTATGGATGGATTTGCTTCTGCAGAGAACCTCAGTTTCCCTTGCCCAAACAGCTGCACTGAGCTGGGAGAGCTGCTTTATTCTAGGGAGGAACAGCTTTCTTCCCCACAAGGGAGCTCCTATTGGGATCTCCATGGAGGCTGTTGCTCATTTCTTGTCTGGGAGTGGGAACAACGTCGGTCCCTTTATTGTCATGGATCTGCGTCTTCTCCGAGCGATTTTGGAGAGCTCGTGGGGAGAGGCAGCCTTGCAAGCAGGGGTGACACCCTGGCGTGTTCCTGGTCATCTTGTTGCACTCAGAGGAGCCGACCAAAGAAAGGTGTCAAGTTTCAAGGTCCTTGTGGACATCCTTGAATTATCTTTTGCTTTTACTTTTTATTGGATGGATGGGATCCAATGAGATAATACCTGGAAAGTGCTTAGCATGGTGCCAGGCACGTAGTAGGTGCTTAATAACTGCCTACTCCCTTCCACCCTCCCCACTGGATGTCAGAGCAGGAAGAGGCTTGCCAGTCTAAACTCCTTATTTTACAGAGAAGGCAATAAAGGCCCAGAGAGGTTTTGTCACTTCAGCCAAGGCCACACAGCAAGTCTGAATGGAGGGAGGATGAGAATCCAAACCTTTAAGTTCCCAAACCAGTATATCTTCCATCCTACAATGCTGCTACCAACCCCTTTGTTTTCTAGATGAGAAACTGAGGTGCAAAGCAGCGCTATTGGCCTAGGCTCACACAGTCACCCTGAAGGAGCCGGGAGACTCCCAGCCAAGTCACTAAAGATCATGGGATTTTAGGAATGGAAAGAATCCTCGAGATCATCAGAGGTGGACATTTGCTTTACAAGTAGGAAAATGGAGGCCGGGGTGGGGGCAAGATTTGAACCCAGGACTTTTGACTCCAAACCTCTTGCCTGCTTGCCTTACCTTTCTTCTCCCTCTTCCCCCTCTTGAAGCTTCAAAATAATTTCCATGAGGAGCAGAGCAGAGCAGGGTGAGTGGCTAAACCTGGGGGAAACCCACCATGCTTCAGAGAGAGCCAAACCAGCCAGGTAAAGGAGCCGGTGGGGCAGCAGCGAAGGAGGAGCAGACGGGGTACCAGTGGAAATTCCTCCAGATGGAATCCGCCGGATGCAGGATGGGAACAGACGGCATTTGGCAGTGAGCAGAGGCTGCCCAGCGGACCCGAAAGCCAAGACTTCTCTAGAATCTTCTGAGGTTGTTCAAACCCCATTTTCTGCTGAGACTTTGAATTCAGATGATAAAGCCATCCAGGGGGTGATGGAGGGACCTTGAGCCCAGAGGATTCAGAGCGAGGTGCAAAATCACCCCTCCAAGTCTCCCATTTTACAGATGGGGAAAATGAGGACAATACGAAAAAGGGAAGGGATTAACCGAGGACACATGGGCAGCAACAGAGCTGGGGCTCAAAGCTGGGTCTAAAGTGGAGGGGACTCAGGGAAAATCTCTCCTAGAATTCCAAACACAATGTGGAAATAGCAGCAGCCTCCTGTCTTGACTAGAAAGCAGCAGATCCTGGAGTCAGGCAGTCCTGGGTTCAACTCTTACCTCTTACATACAATGTATAACCCTGGGCAAGTTCCTCAAATCCTCAGGAAGCACAAAGAGCATTTCAGAGGAAAGTCCAAGGAAATAGAGTTGCATTACTCCTTCACTCCCCAACTTATAACTTGGCCCTCTGGGTCAGCCCAGGTTGGAGGCGCCAGGAGTCAGGTGGGACGGGAGGCTGGTGTTCAACCCTTCCCCCTGTGAAAGGCCCAAAGGGCACAGGTTCAGGCTAAACTCACCCCTAGCTGATCCCCAGCTCGTCAGTGCCAGGATCCCGGGGGTGGTGGTGGTGGTGTGGGTCTCTTGTAAAGCACAGATCCAGCATGGCCAGCGTGTTCCCAGACCCTCAGAAGAAAGGGGTGCCCCAGATGTGCCCCCTCCTCCCTCTGACTCTGAGAATCCCCTCTCCTCAGCTCCAGAGCCCCTCCTGGACATCCTGGGGTTGAGATGGAACGCCTTGTGGAGGGGAAGCTGCCTGAGGGTGGGGAGCCTCCCCCTCTTGTCTCTGGACCCCCAGCCCCTGGCACCCAAGGAGGGGCTTAATTCCTGAATGCTTCTCTACAGAATGCCAATCTTGTCTTCGAACTTCTCATCAGCCCAGTGGCTCTGGGAGCTTCTGGGGGTCTCCAACTTGTCCTTCCCTTCTTCGTTCTCACCTGGGTTGGTCCAGCCACATTCTGGAGGGTCTCCAGTACTTAGCTGAGTGCACAGAGGGCCACCAGAGTCAGGAAGAATTCAAATCTGACCTCAGACTCTTCCTAGCTGTGGGACCCTGGGCAAGTCACTTCACCCTGTTTGCCTTAGTTTCCTCATCTGTAAAATGAACTGGAGAGGGACGTGGCCAACCACTCCAGCATCTTTGCCAAGAAAAGCCCCAAAGAGAGTCAGACACAACTGAACAACCACAATAAAACTGAGTTAAGGTGGGACACAAATCACTGGGTCTTTGATCCAGAGCTGGAAGTGTGGAAGAGGGAATCTAAAGGGGAATCTAGCCAAAATAACTGCTGTGATTTAGATTCAGGTTCCTTTGTAGACTTCTTTGGGAATGAATCAAATCAAGAAGAATTAACTGGGTTACATATGCAGCTGGCAGAGGGTAGTAAAGACAGGAGTACTAATTTGGAGGCAATAAACTCTTTAGCTACACACAGGCCAGAGCCTGTGAGATTTAAAATGGTTGAAGTCTTAAACTATAGTGATTAAAATAGTGGAAGATATAAATTGTGATAGATATAAGAGAGGGTGAGTAAATTTGACCACAGAAATATGTTTCACTACAGTGTCTTGGGTTTTAAAATCAAATATAAGGTGGTCGCCAGGGAAATATTCCCAATTATTCAAATACCCAAGTCAATTGGGTTTTATAGAGATTTTAATTAACAATACAATGAGTAATCAAAGAAAGAGAGAGAGAGAGAGAGTAAGAAAGGAATAAGTATGAAGGGCCTAAAGCCAATATGGCCTAGACCTGAGTCTTAAAAGTGAAATCAGTCAGTTTTTTAACACTCACCACAAGGTCTGACTAAACAAAGATACTAGTGACACCAGGCCAGCGTCCTTCCTCAAAGAGTCTTCCAGCCAGAGATTGTTTCAAAGGGCCTCTCTCAAGAGCCTCCAGAGCTCGTACCCCAGAGGACAGAGCCCCTCAGAGGAGCTCCTCAAGGAGCTCTCCTCCAGAATGAGAATCAGAAATCGAGATCCCTGAATGAGATCCAAGCTCTTATTTTTAAGGGCAAAATTTCCTCTGTCACCTCCCCTAAGTCCTTACATCTACCAATCACTGTAGATGTTTCTAAAGGACCGCCCATTTTGAATTCACAGCTGAGTAGTTTTAATCTCTTTAGTAAGTCAGGAAAAAATGCTGCTGTGTTGACAAATTTCATTAAGAAAAAACCTCTGAATAAGTTACCACCCTTTTAGGTTTAAGTAGTTTACAAGTTGCCCCACCTTTATAGGTACTTAGTATCCCATTGTATCAATTCTAAAACAGTCATGACTCAAAGAACTTCCTGTCCCTTCCATAAGCATGGATCAAAGTACTTTCGTTGTTTAGCAAGCAATTTTCTGTCCTAAAGCAGTCTTAAGTAGGGTGGAGCAGGGACACTCCCATAGCTAGGAGCCCCCACACTCAAGTAGAGTTCTCACCATCTGCTAGGGAATTTTTTTAAAGTAGAAGATTCCCCAATAGGGGAAACCCCTAACATTCATAAGTCTGAGAAATTTTGAGGTTTACAAGCCATATGTATGGATTAAAGTGGGGAAGAAGAACTACAAGGCTCTCTTGGATACTGGTGCTTCGAAATCTGTCCTGAAGACATGTCCAGGGGATACCGCCAAAGGGGGTATGGCTTCTGTAGCTGGATCAACGGGACAAATTCAACAGGTCCCTGAGCTCAAGAGCACTATGGTTAAACTGGGTCCTCTCACCCTAGATCATACCTTCTTGTTGATTCCATCATGCCCAGACAACTTTTTAGGACGAGACTTTTTGTGCAAGATACAGGCAACACTACAATATGAAAAATCTGGGGAAATTTATTTGCATCTATCCAAGAATTCACTGAAGCACTATCCATTGTTGTACTTAGAACAACTTGAGGAAGAACCTGAAAAGTGTGGGGTTTTCCTTAATGGACTTCCCTGACCAGCAGGGTCCCACAAGGGAAGGGGCTCACCTTTGTGATGGGACCCGAGGAGAGGTAGGAACCGAGAACCAGGGTGGAAATGAAAGACACAGACAAGTCAGTGTTTGAATAGGGCAGGCAATCCCTATGATACTCCCTTTGATAGGAGAGTACAAGTACAAAGGAACACGAGGTGGAGGAGGAGATTAAGATAGGAAATGCAGGCCGAGATGGTTACAGCCTCCGGGAAGGAGAAGGTCAAGAGGAGAGAGAGACATAGTCATTGGGGAGCCCAGTGGAGCTCCATGGAAGGGAGAAAGGCCAAGAGCCAAGAGGAAGTTCATGGGATTGCCTCTGAATTTAATCCTGTCCTGCTTGGGCGGTACTCCCAAGGACGTAGTAACCACATCACAAAGTATAGACAATTAAGATTGGGTGGCAAGGTAGAGGGAACACCTTTGGGCGTGTAGATTGCAAACCGTGGTGCTTTCCCGGGGAATTGAGTCCGAGCATGTTAATGAGTTTGTCTTAGCCAAGGGCCGCATGGCCAGTTCAAGGTTACATTCACAAGCCTCATTGGTATAACCTTATGCTTGGAGACACAGTCGCCATAGAGTCATTTATATTTCATAGATGTGAATATGCTTGGGATGCTACAAAAAGATGCAAGTTGTGACTTCTATGTATGACATTCCCACAGATATACAACAGGGGGTGTTTGCAAAATATCAAAATGATGTGGGTTTGATCAAGTCGATTACTCCTGTTAGGATTGAGGTCAAGGAAGGGATACCACCTAAGATACCACAATACAAGTTGAGTAGAGAAGCACAAGAAGGGATAACACCCATCATAAATAGCTTGCTTGAGTAGGGTATATAGAGACCTATGGAATCTGAATACAAAAGCCCAATATTAGCTATTAAAAAGAATAAGCTAAATGAAGATGGCACTCCTGCTACGTGGATGATTTGTTGCTAGCATCTCCTGACCCTAAGACATGTTTGGAAGATTCAAAGAAATTATTGATAGAACTTTATAAGAGAGGTCATAAAGTTTCTAAAAAGAAGATTCAATGGGTCCTACCAACAGTTTAATATTTAGGATTTGTCCTGGAGGGGGGCACCAGGAAAATCTCTAATAAGAGAATAGCAGACATTCAGAAGCTAGGCATCCCTAGGACTAAGAAAGAACTTAGAGTTTTTCTAGGGGTTGCTGGTTTCTCAAGGCAGTACATAGTGGGATATTCTCATATTTCCAAGTACTTAACTGATTTGACAAAGAAATACGTTAAAGAACCATTGCAGTTGAGAAAAGAACATTTACATGCTTTGTCACAGTTGAAAGGAGCTATTCTATCAGCTCCAGCTTTGGGAATACCTGATTATAAGAAAGAATTCCACTTGTATGTACATGAAGCAAAAGGCATGGCTTCTGGAATGCTAGCACACAGTATTTTGGGTTAAATCTGAGGGCTATTGCATTTTATAGTTCTATCCTGGATACAGTTGCACAAGGCATGGTGCATTGCCTCAGGAGCATAGTAACTACTGCTCTAATGGTCAAGAAATCATATGATATAGTACTGGGATGTAAATTGCACGTGTATTCTGCACACCAAATTGAAAAATTGTTATGGTCGCAGAATATGCATTCATTCACCGATGCAAGAATATCCCAGTATGAAGTCATTTTGTAGGCACCGATAACATCACAATTCATAGATGTACACTGTTGAACCCAACAACTCTGATCCCTGATTTTCCAATGGGTGGAGAAGTATTGCATGACTGTGATCAGATAGTGGAACTCATGCATAGGCCAAATGGATACCTTAAAAATGCACCTCTTATCGATCCAGAAATTGAGTTATACACAGACGGGTCCTCCTATATACATGATGGGAGGAAATTCACAGGGGCAGCGGTTGTTGACAATGACAAAACACTTTTGTATGCATCACTTCCAAGTTATGTCAGTGCCCAGGGAGCCGAGCTCAAGGCTCTGCTCATGGCCCTGGAATTAGCTAGAGGGAAAAGAGCTAATATTTTTCTGGATTCACAATACGCTTTCTCCACTGTACATTGGTTATCATACATATGGAAAAACAGAGGGTATAAGACTTCAGCTGGGAAACCAATTGCATATGGCAATCTGATAGATTATAAGTATTATAAGTGCTGTAAACTTTCCTAAAGAGGTGGCCATAATCCATTGTAAGGCACACACTCATGGAAAGGACAGGGTATCCCTAGGGAATGACAGAGCAGACATAACATCGAAATACGCTGCTAGATTTGGTCCCCATTGTGTGCTGAATTTCTCTCTGATCGAAAGGCATAATCTCACTGAAGCATACAACAGAGAAGAGATACAGTCGTGGAAAGAGCAGCTAGGTGTTAAACTGATCAAAAGCATCTGGATTGCTCGAGGGGGTAAACCTATTCTCCCTAAAAAGTTGTATCAACATCTATGCACCGTAATTCATACTAAGGGACATCAGAGAGTGCAAGGGATTCTAGATACCATAAAGAGGTATTGGACAGCACCAGGAATAGCTACAAATGCCATTAGAACTTGTCAGGCTTAGAATGTGGGCACTAACTGAATCCTTGGTTGTTACTAAGCCTGTCATTCCATCCCCAGATTCAAATTTAACTGAAATGTCACCTCTAATACTTTCAATATGATTATTATTGTGTTCAAAAGTAATTTCAGCTCCATTTTCAGTTAATTTCTCCTTATCTAAATCACTCAATTCTGGATGGAAAGTTTCAGCTTCTGGATTCAAATTAGATGAATTTTGTTAGGGTACCTGTGCCATAAAGCTCTTGGGAGAATTAACTAAGTTTGATGGGACTTCTCTGTGAATGTTTTTAAAGAATTGTCATCTTTAGCAACAGTAACCTTTAGAGAATTGAAATTATATGTCTTTGTATCTGTCACAAACTTTTGCATGAGGTTTTGTGACTCTATCTTTCTTTTTCTTTTGCATAATTCAATCCCATCATCTACTCTACACTGGAAAAAGTTCTCTAGGAATGATTTGATTTCCTTTACAGACTTTTCCTGTTTAGTTACTGTACAATTCATTTCAAAGTCTTTCATCTCGTTTACTATTTGAGATGTTATTTCCATAATTTCTGTTTCTGACTCCTTAATCTGTCTCTGCCTTTCTCTTGCCTTATTGCAATGGCTATCATCCACAGAATCACTTTCTTGCACTGAATTTTCACAATTTCCCAACTTTTTTCCTACTATTTTCAACTGCAACCTCTTTCTCACTATCTCTTCTATCTCCAAGTGTCACATTAAATATCTTATGGGTCTGGCTTCATAACTCTTTTCTAACCATATCAGAATATTTAGGCTTAGCTCCAGTTTCTATTGCCTTTTGCATTTCATTCAAGTCTGGAGCTTGCTGTGAGGACTTTAATTTGCAGTGTGAACAACAAGTGGACTTCTTGTACCTAGTTTGTGCATTTTGTTTGTCTTTGTTATTACTCTCATGTTTCTTCTTCAAAAAGCAATTTCTAATCAAGTGACCTTTCCTGTGGCAAAAGAAACATTCCCTAGTTTCTCTTTGCACTGATGTTCCCTTGTAACTAGGTTTCTTTTGAGTAGATGTTGTGTAAGTCCTAACTGTGTTTAGCCTCTTTATTTCATCAATTTCCTTTTGTTTCCAATCATTCTCTATCCTTTCCAATTTTTCCTTAAGATCCTGGACTTGCTTACTTTGTTCTAAATTATTTTCATGTAGGTAACTAGCAGCCTCTCTCAATTCAATCAGGGAAACTGAGTCATATTTAGGGAAATGGTTTTTGAAAAAAGTTTTTAAATTAGGTGTGCATCCCCTTAGAAAGTGCCTACAGACATGGCCAGCCATCTCTTCAGTATTGGCTTCTAGACCTAAGATTGACTCTGCCATCTCTGACAGACAGTTTATGTATGTGGCAGGATGTTCCTTTTTATCCTGCAAGATCTTGTCAAACTTAGCCCATGAATTTGGCTTGGAACAGCATAGTTTTATAGTCTGCATCAAATCCTCCCTGCACCTTCTAAGGTAGGACATGCAGGTGGAATTTGCAAAGTTCATGTCCACCCTTTGCTCTACAGTTGGCCAGCTAGTTAACTTGCTATCAGATCTAGTTTTCTCCAGGAATTGCCTCTGTTCATGGGGACTGAACAGTTCTGACAATAGGAACTCGACATCCTCAAAATCTGGATCAAAGATCCTGAATGCCCATTTAAGCTCCTTTTGGGATTTAAAAGGATTGTTCACAAATTTTGGGAAACGGCGCTTTATGGACTCAAGTTCCTGGGAAGAGAACCGTCTATGGGCTTTTAAGTGTATCACACCAGCATTAGTGGTCAGCTTAGTGACCTCTTTCAAAGGACAGATTTTCTCAGGATCACAATCAGTCACAGTGTCCTTGCCACCTTCATTTTCCTCAGGTACACTGTCTGTTTGCCCATTGTCTTTGCTCATAACCAGATCTAGCCCTTTATCCTTGATCAATTGTTCAAATAAAGCCTTGATCATGCCTTCTAGGTTGGTATCAACAGCCATAACCTTCTCTGCCTTAAGGGGACCACAAATCTGAATACTTTCTTCACTTGAGTTAGAATCTGCAACACAGCCATAAAGAGTACATACACTTGTGCCAGGACTTGCCATAGAACCAGTTCATATTGAAATGGCAACTGTAAAACAGTCATTGTAACATTGCCTACATAATCCAGAGTTTCCACTACCATATGGGTAAGTTTGCTATAGAGTAACAACTGGCGTCCCATGCCCCATGTGCCACAAACTTTGTGCCTCCGTCTTTGGACTTCAAAACCATGAGGTTTTGAACATGAGGATACATCAATAGATGATAATGCACAAAGACAATTGTCATTCTCAGTCACCGAGAGACTACCACTGACTGGAAGTGGTTTACCCAAAAGAGGCAATGGCTGCCATGACCACCACACCCCAAACCACTTGTTTGTACATTTTGTCTATCTTTTCTTTACCAGGGATCTGTAGGGTTCAGTCAAACGTGAGGTGCCAAATGTAATAGATGATCTGTGTGAACCTATCTTGTTGTTGTAACTGGGTACTCTGGCTTGGGACTAGAGAGCTGCTAGTATGGGGACCCCTGAGGGCTGCTCACTACAATGGGAATAGAAGTACTTTGAGAGATAGTGAGAGATGCTGCTTGAGATACAGGGATGCTGCCACAGGGGAATGCTCTGGGGTTTGCCTACTGATCCTACTGATGACTAGTAGATCAATCTACTTCCTAACCTCCTCCTCCCTTCACTCCCAGATCCCACACACTCCCTCTCACCCTTCCCTCCTCCCAGCCTCTCCCTCCCAGTTTCTTCTTGAAGCTTGTGGCTTTGCCCCTCCCCCTGAGTGGACTATGAAGATACTTTTGTTTTCTTTCTCAGGTAAGGGGTTTATTGGGAAACAACAGGATGGGAAACTGAGGAAAGAGGGATGAGGGTTTCTCTAATCTATAATAAGGGATAAGAGGAACTTGGGAAATCAACCCAGTCACAGCTGTGACTCTAGGACAGTCAGAGAGATGGAGGACAACGGTCATTCTTCTTTTCTTCTCCACAAAGCCACCAAGGTCTCTCAGCCTAATTTCAGAAGCCCCCCTCAAGGGTCCTTCAGCCTGGGACAGAAAATAATAATAATAGTTCTCAGCTTCTTCCCCCTTCAGCCAGGCTTGCCTCCTTTCTTGGTCAGTCCACCCCAGAGAGAGACAGAATCAGATCCTCTCCCTGGTCAGCTCAACTGCCTCCTCCTCCTCCTGGGAACATTCCATTTGGAATCTTCACCTCGATTTTGCAGATCAGGTCCCCAGCTTGGATTGTCCTGCAAATCCTCTCTCTCTTCATTTCTCTTCCACAGACGGGACCTTCCCAATTGCAGAGTCCAAGCTCTCCTTTTACAAATGAAGAAATTGAGAAAAGGATAGTGACTTGCCTTGGGTCACCTCGGGCAAGTCACTTAACCTTCATTGCCTAGCTCTTATTGCTCTTCTGCCTTGGAATTCATACATGGTATCAATTCTAAGACAGAATGAGAAAGAGAGAGAGAGAGAGAGAGAGAGAGAGAGAGAGAGGGAGGGAGGGAGGGAGAGAGGGAAGGAGAGGGAGGGAGGGAGGGAGGGAGGAAGG